>NC_041384.1:518816240-518898731 GCF_002162155.2 Triticum dicoccoides | reverse complement strand
TATGCCCTTGTTAGCTTCTAATATTGCCTTGTTGCTTGTAGATCCAAGCCTAGACACTTGTTAGCTTCTAATATTGACTTGTTGCTTGTAGGTACATATGCCCTTGGCAAGGATCCACGCATCGACCCTTTTTGCGTATGGGGCAATGAGATATTCATGAACAAGCGTCAAATGAGGAAACTGATAAGGATTATTAGCAAACAGATACGAATGGTGGCAAGCAAATTATATGTTTATGCTCTATCGAACACAACAGCGAGATGTAGGATGGTAACAACAAACTCTGTGGCCTTCTCTTTTTAATGCCCATAATGAGTTGTTAGATAACAATGTCTGAATTTTTTTCGTTCCCAGTGGTTCCCGAAGCAGTTCACTCAAGATTACCTCGCAAAGTACATGATTGGTGGACATACAATGAAGGTTAAAGTATTTCATCCACACTACAATGAGCATCGAGAAGTCGTAATGAAGACAGTGAAGGATTGACGGGCAGCCATCACAAGGGGTTGGCCTAGAGTCGTGAGTGCATTACGCATGGAGGAGGGCACAATATGGGCATTCCACTTCACCTTCTCCAGCAACCAGAATGTTTTTTGCCTCTCTCTCTTTACAGTCTTTAGTACAACTGTGGTTCATCATTCTTTACTTGGTGCTTCTGTAGTTCTTCAGTATATGTACTTGTGCATCGAATTATGCATTTGTGGTTGAACCTATGTTTTTAATAAACATGGTTGGATATGAAATAAGTGATTGCCTACCTCAGATTCAAAACATGTGATTTTTAAATTAGGGATTAATTAGGGATTACACTGCACATGGTTTGCAAAAGCGAAACGTCTGCGATAGACGTGGAGATAGAAACGTTTCTAGGATCCACTACGTGTGTGATCAATCTCCACCGCACACACGACATCCTCTTGAAAACTTTTTGTGTTAGGCCACCTTGCGCAAATGTTTACGACATAAAAATTGTGTGTGATGGGCAGCCTTTGCTACACAGTTTCTTCTACGAACTGTGTGTTATGCATTCAATAACGCAACCGATAAATTTGTTAATATCATGTGCAATGGCAACGCTATCACAAACGATTTAACGGGAAATATTGTGTGTGATGTACTTGTGAACGGAAACATTTTCCTTGGAGCAACTGTGTGGGATGTACATACGAATGGAAATGTTTAGCAGGGACTGACTGTGTGGGATGTACTTGCGACCGGAAACAATTTCGCCCGTATAATTGTATTTTTTGAGCTCTACTGTATGTATTTCCGTATTTTTGTGCTCGCCGGTCACACACGAACTCATTTTGCCGAGCGTGTGTGCCAGGAGGGCCATATCCCCGACGGTTTCTGGGTCGTGTGGGAAGACCCCCTATCGCCGTCACTCATTAGGCGACGGTACCAAATGTCGTCGCGGAAAGGGGTTTAAAACCGTTTGTATAGTACCATAATAGGTTGTCCCTTAGGTTCAGAGAAACGCCGAAGAGTTTGCTTGACCGGCTTGAATCCCTTTAGAATATTAAGGTTCTTCTCGGCCAGCCTGCGTGGGATTCCTGGCATGTCTAAGGGGTGCCAGGCGAATATGTCCCAATTCTCGCGCAGGAACTCTCGTAGTGCGGCGTCCACGGCGGGTTTTAACTATGCCCCGATGGAGGCTGTTTTTGTAAGGTCTGTTGGGTGGACTTGGAATTCGACTATTTCATCTGCTGGTTTAAGAGAGGTGGACTTGGATCTCTTGTCAAGTATCACGTCGTCCCTGTCCACTGTGGAGCGTAGCGCAGTTAATTCCTCGGCCGTAAGGGCTTCGGATAATGCCTCGAGGGCCAATGCGGCTGTTTTGTTTTCGGCGCGGAGTGTTGTGTCCGGATCACTGGCGAGAGTGATGATTCCGTTGGGCCCGGGCATTTTGAGCTTCATGTACCCATAATGGGGTATGGCTTGGAAGATCGTGAACGCCTCCCGCCCTAAAAGGGTGTGGTATCCGCTACTGAACGGGGCCACTTGGAATGTAATTTCTTCGGACCTATAGTTCTCCGGCGTGCCGAATACCACATCTAGTGTGATTTTCCCAGCACAGCATGCTTCCCGACTGGGGATGATTCCTCTGAAGGTTGTGCTGCTTTGCTCAATGTGGTTCCAGTCTATTTCCATTTTTTGAAATGTTTCCTCATAGATGAGGTTTAATCCACTGCCGCCGTCCATGAGTACTTTGGTGAGTCGGAAGCGTCCACAATTGGACCGAGGACCAGTGCGGCTGGTGCTCGGGCTGTTCAGAATTTAGGTTCGTCACTGGCATTGAAGGTAATAGTCGTGTCACTCCATGGATTTATTGCTGCCACGTGGCAGATTTCGGCAAGGCTGCAGAGTGTTCGCTTGCGCCTATTATTTGATGCGAAGGTTTCAAAGAATGTTAATACCATATTGTTATCCCCGGGATGGTGCTCTGTGGCATCTGGGATGAGAAGATCCTCACCACTTTTGGCCACCTGCCGGAGTACCCAACATGCTCTAAGGTTGTGTGTTGGTATGGTATCCGCTATACTATGAATTTTGCAGGGTCCGTTGAGCCATTCCTCCAATACGGTTCCACGCCCTGTAGAGGGTTTTTACTTCTTTGTAATTAACTCGGGTGTCTTATGATAGTGCACCCTTTTACTTCAGACTGGGTGTATATTTGGAGCCGGATTATCCCAAAATTTCATTTCGGTTTTCCAGGCGCTTTCTATCGCACAGTACTTTCGTACTATGGGCGCCAAGTCAGCGAAGCGTGATATGTCACGGGGACTTATGGCATTAAGGATTCCCTTGTACGTGCAATTATTGCGGAAAAATGAGACTGCGTCTTCCTCGTGACAGTCCTTAACCTTGTTCATCACAAGGAGGAATCTGACCCAATAATGATGTACTGTTTCCTGGGGCGCTTGCCTGATGTGGGAAAGATCGTTTATGTTTGGGTGGGTGGGTGGATTTGAGTCCGAACCCTTACCCGATCTGAGACCCAGGGGCCGAGGCGTTTCCAATCTTGGAAGTTCGGGTTCCAGGATGTTGCCCGATAAGTCTGGCCTGCCGCCTGACTCTAGGTTCAGGGCTTGGGTGATGTCCTCCCGTAAACGGGTATCCGGCTCGGAGAGCTCAAGAATCCGGACATAGTTAGTCCTCAAGATAGAGGAAGAATCGCCGCATTGTTCCTCCACCACCGCAATATGATGGGTGACCGGTGGAGAGTTAATCTCCCTTTGATCGGGTTTAAGCCCAATCCGATCATAGTCCGTAGCGACTCCCAAGGCGGCGATGCGATCCAAGAGCTCGTTTAGGGATGAGAGCTCCATTGGGTCCATCTGCTCGGCAAATTACGAGCCGACGTGGAGGCTGTTTTCGATGACCCGAGAAGTCATCGTCGGTGCAGCAGCCGAACGGGCGGTCATGATGAAACTGCCTAGCCGGAGAGTTTGGCCGATAGCCAGGGCTCTCCCGGCGGTAATGTTGTTTTTAACAATGAGACGAGGCATCCTACCTTACGGTGATGGCACAGTGGAACTCTCAATGAAAGCACCAATGTCGGTGTCAAAACCGGCAGATCTCGGGCAGGGGGTCCCGAACTGTGCGTCTAGGCGGATGGTAACAGGAGACGGGGGACACGATGTTTTTACCCAGGTTTGGGCCCTCTTGATGGAGGTAAAACCCTACTCCTGCTTGATTGATCTTGATGATATGAGTATTACAAGTGTTGATCTACCACGAGATCGAAGAGGCTAAACCCTAGAAGCTAGCCTATGGTATGATTGTGTGTTGTTGGTCCTACAGACTAAACCCTCCGGTTTATATAGACACCGGAGGGGGCTAGGGTTACACAGAGTCGGTTACAAGGAAGGAGATCTACATATCCGTACTGCCAAGCTTGCCTTCCACGCCAAGGAGAGTCCCATCCGGACACGAGATGAAGTCTTCAATCTTGTATCTTCATAGTCCAACAGTCCGGCCAAAGGATATAGTCCGGCTGTCCGGATACCCCCTAATCCAGGACTCCCTCAAAGGCCAAAGAAAGTTATCCCTACAAAATCATATTGTCTGGCTATGCTCCATCTTCACCACACAAAATACTCACATCATGCACAACCCCGATGACAAGCCGAGCAATTGGTTCATACTTTTTAACGCGCTTCAGCTTTTTCGACCTTCACGCAATACATGAGCGTGAGCCATGGACATAGCACTATAGGTGGATAGAATGGTGGTTGTGGAGAAGACAAAAAGGAGAAGATAGTCTCTAGGCGTATCAACGGGCTATGGAGATGCCCATCAATAGATATCAATGTGAGTGAGTAGGGATTGCCATGCAACGGATGCACTAGAGCTATAAGTATATGAAAGCTCAAACTGAAACTAAGTGGGTGTGCATCCAACTTGCTTGCTCATGAAGACCTAGGGCATTTGAGGAAGCCCATCATTGGAATATACAAGCCAAGTTTTATAATGAAAATTCCCACTAGTATATGAAAGTGGTAACTCAAGAGACTCTCTATATGAAGAACATGGTGCTACTTTGAAGCACAAGTGTGGAAAAAGGATAGTAACATTGCCCCTTCTCTCTTTTTCTCTCATTTTTTTTAATATATATTTTTGGTGGGCTTCTTTGGCGTCTTTTTTTATTTGGGCTTCTTTGGCCTCTTTTATTTATTTTTAAAGTCCAAAGTCTCACTCCGACTTGTGGGGAAATCATAGTCTCCATCATCCTTTCCTCACTGGGGCAATGCTCTAATAATGATGATCATCACACTTTATTTACTTACAACTCAATATTACAACTCGATACTAGAACACAGATATGACTCTATATGAATGCCTCCAGCGGTGTACAGGGATGTGCAATGATCTAGCGTAGCAATGACATCAAAAAACGGACCATGAAAACATCATGCTAGCTATCTTACGATCATGCAAAGCAATATGACAATGAATGCTCAAGTCATGTATATGATGATGATGGAAGTTGCATGGCAATATATCTCGGAATGGCTATGGAAATGCCATGATAGGTAGGTATGGTGGCTGTTTTTAGGAAGGTATATGGTGGGTTTATGGTACCGGCAAAAGTTGCGCGATACTAGAGAGGCTAGCAATGATGGAAGGGTGAGAGTGCGTATAATCCATGGACTCAACATTAGTCATAAAGAACTCACATACTTATTGCAAAACTTTATTAGCCCTCGAAGCAAAGTACTACTACGCATGCCCCCAGGGGGATAGATTGGTAGGAAAAGACCATCGCTCGTCCCCGACCGCCACTCATAAGGAAGACAATCAATAAATACCTCATGCTCCAACTTCGTTACATAACGGTTCACCATACGTGCATGCTACGGGAATCACAAACCTCAACACAAGTATTTCTACTAATCAACAACTACCCACTAGCATGACTCTAATATCACCATCTTTATATCGCAAAACTATTGCAAGGAATCAAAAATATTCAGTGATCTTCAAGTTTTATGTAGGATTTTATGACTAACGATGTGAATGACCAATTCCTGTCATCTCTCTAAATAGATATAAGTGAAGCAAGAGAGTTTAATTCTTTCTACAAAAGATATGCCCACGCTCTAACAAATATAAGTGAAGCAAAAGAGCATTCTACAAATGGCGGTTGTCTATGTAAAGAGAAACAGGCAATCCAAACTTCAAATGATATAAGTGAAGCACATGAAGCATTCTATAAAGCCATACTCAAAAGATATAATTGAAGTGCAAAGAGTATTCTATAAATCAACCAAGGACTATCTCATACCAGCATGGTGCATAAAAGAAAGATGAAAACTAAATGCAAAAGACACTCCAAGATTGCACATAGCGCATGAACGAAACGAATCCGAAAACATACCGATACTTGTTGAAGAAAGAGGGGATGCCTTCCGGGGCATCCCCAAGCTTAGACGCTTGAGTCTCATTGAATATTTACTTGGGATGCCTCGGGTATCCCCAAGCTTGAGCTCTTGCCTCTCTTCCTTCTTCTCACATCGAGACCTTCTCGATCATCGAACACTTCATCCACACAAAACTTCAACAGAAAACTCGGTAAGATCCGTTAGTATAATAAAGCAAATCACTACTCTTAGTACTGTTGCAAACCAATTCATATTTTTTTTGCATTGTGTCTACTGTAATATAACTTTTTCATGGCTTAATCCACTGATATAAATTGATAGTTTCATCAAAACAAGCAAACTATGCATCAAAAACAGAATCTGTCTAAAACAGAACAGTCTGTAATAATATGAACATTCACCATAATTCTGATACTTGAAAAAATCTACAAAAAATAGGAAAAATAAAAAATTTGTATAGGAAGACAGTTCAAAAAGAATCAGAATAATTTGACGTTCTAACAAAAAAATGTAAAATCGCGCACTACAGCCAAAGTTTCTGTCCTGCACCGTACAAACCATCAAGCAAATGTAAACATCCTAAAGGCAAACCTTGGCACATTATTTTTATAATACAATGGAATTGTACAAGGGGATAATTATTTTTATTGAGAAGTTTCTGTAATCATATTCACAAAGTTTCCGTGAGCATGAACAAAGTTCAAGGCTAGCTCCCACTTCAACAATGCTTGTCTTTCTCACTTTCGCTTTCCTTTTTGAAAAAGTTTTGAGTTCCCCTCTTTATTTTTGTTGTTTTTTAACTATATAAAAGCACTCAACAGAAATAAATGACTCTCTAAAACTTCCGGGTTGTCTCCCTGGCAGCGCTTTCTTTAAAGCCATTAAGCTAGGCATATAGTGCTCAAGTAATGGATCCACCCGGATCCCAAGGTATATCAAAGCCAATTTTAATTAACAATGATTTGTAATTTAGTGGTGAGCACAAGGTAACATATATCTTCTAATGACGAAGTCTAACTCTCTTCCTATGCATCGGCATGTCATAAAAGAACAATTCATGCACACATAGTAAAGGCCAATGCATAGTATAAACAGTTTCTTGCAATTTTATCATATTGGGAACATAGAGAGGTGGAGATATAGTTCCTCTCTCATAATAATTGCAAGTGGGAGCAGCAAGCACATGCATATTATATTCATCAAAATCATCATGTGCAACGGTAAAAGGCAACCCTTCAATATATTCCTTAATAAGAGCAAACTTCTCCGATATAGTGTAGGTTTGGAGAATTCAAAAAGATAATAGGACTATCATGTGTGGATGCAATAGCAATAATTTCATGTTTAACATAAGGAACTATAGCAAGTTCATCTCCATAAGCATCATTCATATTGGCATCATGGCAGCATAGCAAGCATCATCAAAAAGGGATATTTCAACAGAATCAACGGGATCATAACAATCATCATAGCAATCATCCTCCGGTAAGCACGAAGGGAAATTAAAAAATGTATGAGTTGAAGAGTTACTCTCATTAGAAGGTGGGCACGGGTAGCTAATCCGCTCTTCCTCCTTTTGGTCTTCACTCTCCTCCTCATCTTTTTCATCCAATGAGCTCACAGTTTCATCAATTTCTTCTTCCATAGACTCCTGCAAAATATTAGTCTCTTCTTGGACAGCGGAGACTTTCTCAATAAGTGAATTAATATAGGAATTATATTCATAATTATCATAGCAATATTTTAAGATAGCTAAATTTGCAGGCCTATAAACATCATCATCATCATAAGCTTCATGCTTTTCAAACAAAGATTCAATTTCATAAGCACCCTTAAAAGCAACAAATTCTTCTATTTGTTCCACATCATAGTAATCATATATACCATTAGCATAAGAAGCTAAGGTTTCATTATCATTAAATTCACATGAAAAGGGAAGGTGTGGAGCCTTCACCTTAGAGCAACAAGTATAATCATATCTCAAGCATAGTTGCCTAGCATACCAATTCAATATATGAATTTGATCCCATAATAGTTTCCCTTTTTGTGTCAAGCGGTAATCCCTAAAGTATTCACATTGATCCAACGTTACTCCCATTACATAATTGAATGGGGTTTTCTCAGTATTATTACAGTAGTACATAATATTTTTCACATAACCAGCATCGAGGGTTTTAGGAGGTTCCCCATCTCCATGAGTAGCAAGTACACCTTATTTTTTTGGTATTTCGTGTTCCATCCATAACTAAAGATAGAGAACAACTAAGAACAGCAAATAAAAATTACTTAGTGATAAATCAAACAAGCACACACGAGAATATTCACCCCACGCTATTGCTCCCCGGCAACGGCGTCAAAAAAAGGTCTTAATAACCCACAAGTATAGGGGATCGCAACAGTTTTCGATAAGTAAGAGTCTCGAACCCAACGAGGAGCTAAAGGTAGAACAAATATTCCCTCAAGTTCTATCGACCACCAATACAACTCTACGCATGCTTGACATTCGCTTTACCTAGAACAAGTATGAAACTAGAAGTACTTTGTAGGTGTTGTTGGATAGGTTTGCAAGATAATAAAGAGTACGTAAATAAAAAGTAGGGGCTGTTTAGATAAAGAAACAATAAAGTAAATATAGCGAGTGTGGAAAAGTGGTGGTAGGAGTTGCGAAATTGCCCCTAAGCAATTGACTACTTTACTAGACCGATAGCAAGTATTATGTGGGAGAGGCCACTTCTAGCATGTCATCCCTGACTTGGAATTCTATGCACTTATGATTGGAACTATTAGCAAGCATCCGCAACTACTAATGTTCATTAAGGTAAAACCCAACCATAGCATTAAGGTATATTGGTCCCCCTTCAATCCCGTATGCATCAATTTCTATGCTAGGTTGAAGCTTCTGTCACTCTTGCCCTCCAATACATAGTCCTATCAACATACAACTAACCCTAGGGTGTGATCCATGCGCGCAATCATATGATGGGCACCAAAGGATAGCAACATAACCACAAGCAAATTAAATCAATCATAGCAATTCATCAACCACCGATAGGACAACAAAAATCTACTCAGACATCATAGGATGGCAACACATCATTGGATAATAATATGAAGCATAAAGCACCATGTTCAAGTAGAGGGTACATCGGGTTGCGGGAGAGTGGACCGCTGTAGATAGAGGGGGGAAGGTGATGGAGATGTTGGTGAAGATGGCGGAGGTGTTGGTGTAGATCGCGGTGATGATGATGGCCCCCGGTGGCACTCCGGTGCCACTGGAAGCGGGGGGGAGAGAGCCCCCTCCTTCTTCTTCTTCCTTGACGTCCTCCCTAGATGGGAGAAGGGTTTCCCCTCTGGTCCATGGCCTCCATGACACGGGAGGGGCGAGAGCCCCTCCGAGATTGGATCTATCTCTCTGTCTCTCTCTCTCTGTTTCTGCGTTGTGTTTCTGCGTTCCCAGATTCTACCCCTTCACCATTTTATATATTCCCGGAGATCCTAACTCCGATTGGGCTGAAATTTTAACACGATCTCTATTCGAATATTAGCTTTCTTGCGGCGAAAGAAGGGCATCAACCGCCTTACGGGTGGCCCACGAGGGTCAGGGGCGCACCTAGGAAGGCAGGGGCGCCCCCCTGCCTCGTGGCCACCTCGGGCACTGTCTCGCGTGGATTTTTCTTCCCAAAAATCATATATATTCCAAAAAAATATCCGCCAGTTTTTATCCCGTTTGGACTCCGTTTGATATGGATATTCTGCGAAACAAAAAACATGCAACAAACAGGAAATGGCACTAGGCACTGGATCAATATGTTAATCCCAATAATAGTATAAAAAGTTGCCAAAAGTATATGAAAGTTGTAGAATATTGGCATGGAACAATCAAAAATTATAGATACAACGGAGACGTATCATTTAGTCACTGCTTGGACTTTGGACGTGCTCTGCATTTATGTTTTACGGTCTCGGAAAGGGCTAGCGAGATACCACTATTGTCATATTATATCATGGTTGTTTTGACAACATGTTGCTATCTGAGATATCTTATTATTGCTCGCTAGCAGATTATGTCATTGATATGAGTTAATATAATTTTTAAGAGTTATTGTCGGCATGGTTAGTTATAATGTTGGTTGAAAACCTAGGTGCATTTTAAGCTTATTTATGCAAACAAGAGCAAAAGAGTTCGTAAAAGTTTTTCTTTTTCACTTTCAGTTTATCAACTGAATTGCTTGAGGACAAGCAAAGGTTTAAGCTTGGGGGAGTTGATATGTCTCCAACGTATCTACTTTTCCTAACGCTTTTACTCTTGTTTTGGACTCTAATTTGTATGATTTGAATGAAACTAACCCCAGACTGACACTGTTTTCAGCAGAACTACCATGGTGTTATTTTTGTGCAGAAATAAAAGTTCTCGGAATGGAACGAAACTTTGTGGGGAATTTTTATACAATAAACAAAAAAATTTGGAGCCAAGACCCACCAGAGGGGGGCACCTGGGTGGGCACAACCCACCAGGCCTAGCGCGCCCAGGTGGGTTGTCCCTACCTGGTGGCCCCGCAGACCCTGATTCCAACTCCACAAATTCCTATTTTTCTAGAAAAAAATTAGGGAAAAAGAATTATCGTGATCCACGAGACGGAGTCGCCGTCAGCTCCTGTTCTTCATCGGGAGGCCAGATCTGGAGTCCGTTTGGGGCTCCGGAGAGGGGGATCTTTGTTCTTCATTATCACCAACCCTTCTCCATCGCTAATTCCATGATGCTCCCCATCAGGAGTGAGTAATTCCTTCGTAGGCTCGCTGGTCAGTGAGGACTTGGATGAGATTCATCATGCAATCGAGTTAGTTTTGTTAGGGCTTGATCCCTAGTATCCACTATGTTCTAAGATTCATGTTGCTATGACTTTCCCATGCTTAATGCTTGTCACTTTGGGCCCGGGTGCCATGATTTCAGATCTGAACCGTTTATGTTATCACCATTATATTCGTGTTCTAGATCCGATTTTGCAAGTTATAGTCACCCACTACGTGTTATGATCCGGCAACCCCGGAGTGACAATAGTCAGGACCACTCCCGATGATGACCGTAGTTTGAGGAGTTCATGTATTTACTATGTGTTAATGCTTTGTTCCAGTTCTCTATTAAAAGGAGGCCTTAATATCCCTTAGTTTCCAATAGGACCCCGCTGCCACGGGAGGGTAGGACAAAAGATGGCATGCAAGTTCTTTCCATAAGCATGTATGACAATTTACGGAATACATGCCTACATTATATTGATGAACTGGAGCTAGTGTCGTATCATCCTAGGTTATAATTGTCTCATGATGAATATCATCCAACAAGTCACCGATCCAATGCCTACGAATTTATCTTATATTGTTCTTGCTAAGTTACTACTACTATCGTTACTGTTGCACTTGTTACAAAACTACTGATATCACTGTTACCGTTACTATTACTGTTGTCACTATTATCAAAATTATCATATTACTTTGCTACTGATCACGTTGCTGCAGATAATTAATCTCCAGGTGTGGTTGAATTGACAACTCAGCTGCTAATACCTTCAAATATTCTTCGACTCCCCTTGTGTCGAATCTATAAATTTGGGTTGAATACTCTACCCTCAAAAACTATTGTGATCCCCTATACTTGTGGGTTATCACTAGGTTAAACATATTTACACAAACAGAACAAGTCGAGTTCATACCAGTTTCTCTTTACCATGGCCAATTCATTGAATATCGTCATTATTGCCGTTCACCTGCATGAACGAATGATATGAAAATAATAATGGTGCAAGAGTGTCGTGGACTAAGCTGGAATCTGCAAAACATTTTATTCGACAGGAGAAGACAAGGTAAAATGGGCTCTTTATTATATCAACAATTATTCATATGAGAGCTACTCAACATTTTCATCATGGTCTTCTCCTTGGTACAACTCGAATAAAAAGAAAAGAAAATTAGAGAAACACACTAAAATATTTTTGGAGTTTTGGTTTTCTTGAACAAGTAAATAAAAGGGAAAAGCAAAAACGAGAAAAACTATTTACATGGGAAAGCTCCCAACAAGCAAAAGAAGAACAAGGAAATCTTTTTGGGTTTTCTTTTTAGTATTACAACTAAGCATGCATAGAAAGTAAATTAACTACAACTATTTTTTTGGTTTTTCTAAAGGTTTTCAAACTCACAAGAAGAAAGCAAGAAAAATAAATTAAGCATGGATGATACAATGAAAAAGTGTGAATACCGACAACTGGAATGAGATGTGTGAACATGAATGTAATATCAGTGAGAAACACATACTCCCCCAAGCTTAGGCTTTTGTCCTAACTTGGTTATCGATCAGTAGCCTGGATAGTAGTTGGGGTACTGAGGAGCGGGCATCCACTGATCCCACTGTTGAGGCTCTTCCTCCTCCTCTGCGGCCTGTTCGTTCCGGTAGGCGATGATGTCCACAGGAATAATCTTATATCTGCCTGTGGCAACAGAATCAAACAAAGCAGGAGCAGGAAATGGAATAATATCACGAGTTTCAATGCTGAAAACCAAGATATAAGGAATAGGGATGTCAGGGTAATCTCATGCAATGAAGTGGTGGTGTTCAATGGTTGCACGGTCTAGGTAAACCTTGGTCAGAGGGTAATCATGAAGGCGTATCTCAACCTCGAAGTGAGCCACCAAACGAGTACTGAAAATCCCACCATGTATTTTACCCTTGGACCTATTAATGTGGAGGCGACGTGCCACAATAGCTCCCAAGCTATAAGTGTTGTCGCCCTCTAATGCACGACGCAAAATAGCAAGGTCTGGTGAGCTGAGTGCACCCACCTTCTCTCTAGCAAGCAAGCATTTTGCAATGAAAAGAGCAAAGTAATGAACAGCAGGAAAATGCAAGCCAGTGGCAGTGATAGCTGACACCCCTCTCTCATCTCCCACCGTCAAGGTACGATAAAAGGCCTCAAACTCTGCCAGCCTAGACTCATCTAAGCTCCCATCAGAAGGGATCAGGCATATGTTACGAAATTCAGTGAGTGGTATCTGATGGGTTTCAGCATATAAATCAAACCGCACCTCGGGAGGATTATTCCTAGGGAAGAAAGTAAAACTTTGAACAAAGATGTTTGTGAGGAGATGATATTGTTCGCATTCAGTTGCAATGCAGTCGGGGAGGCCGGCATTAGCAGCATATTGTGTGAACTCCTAAAGGATTCCAACCTCTTCCATGAACTGGTTGTGCGGCCATTCGCACGGTCGTACTTCCGCCAACCTCCGAGGATGGAGATCACTGTCGGAAGACTCCCCAATAACTCCCTTGGAGTTCTTCTTGGAACCAAACTTCTTAAAGATATTCATGTTTTTCCTATGAATAAATTCTGAAATTTTTAGTCCACAAAATTTTCTCAACAAAACTTCACAAAAATGATACCAACTACTCATAGGGATACATAGAGGCCATAGCAAGCATTCAAATTACTTAGAACTCTAAGAATTCAACATGCAAGCTCGTCTACAGCAGCACCAAGAGTAGCTAATTATTCAAAATATAAACCACTAAAACAAAAACTAATTGGACAAATGGTGGAGTCACATACCAAGCAACAACCCCCTGAAACAGTTTCGGAAACGGAGCTTCGAGCAACGAGATCGAAATCTGCGGGTTTGAGAGCAAGAACACGGGAGAGAGAGCAATGGAGAATTTTTTCTATAGGTAAGTGATGATGTGGTGTGAAGGGATAAGTGAGGGGCCCCACGTGGGGACCACAACCCACCAGGGCGCGCCTGGGGGTCCTGGCGCGCCCAGGTGGGTTGTGCCCACCTGGTGCACCTCCCTCTGATATTATTTGCACCAGAAATTCTTAAATATTCAGAAAAAAATCATATTAAATTTTCACAGCATTCTCAAAACTTTTATTTTTGGGTCATTTTTTTATTGCACGAGAAATTCAGAAAATAGACAAAACATGGCATTTTATTTTGTTTAACTAATAAAAACAAAAAACAAAAAATAAGGAGAGAAGGTAGTGCTTACTAAACTCATCGACTTCATACAACTAAAAAATGATCCATTAATAAGGTTGATCAAGTCTTATTAACAACCACTTTCGATTAGCATGAAACCGAAGAACTATCGCAAATCACTAAGTTACCACAACGGGGATATGAATGTCCCCAACAATAAGCATTTCATATTTCTTTTTGATAGTAGGTAGAGGTATTTGAAAACTTCCAATAGTGATTGTCGGAGATTTTTCAATAACATTAATACCATTCACTTGGAATTGTTTCTTTGGAAAGTGCACCGTATGCTCATTACCATTGATATGAAAAGTAACCTCGCTTTTATTGCAATCAATAGTAGCCCCTGAAGTATTCAAGAAGGTTCTACCAAGGATAATTGACAAGTTGTCGTCCTCGGGCATCTCAAGTATAACAAAGTCAGTCAAAATAGTAACATTAGCAACAACAACGGGCACATCCTCACAGATACCGATAGGTATGGCAGTTGATCTGTCAGCCATTTGCAAAGATATTTCAGTAGGTGTGAGTTTATTCAAATCAAATCTTTTATATAAAGAGAAAGGCATAACACTAACACCAGCTCCTAAATCACACAAAGCAGTTTTCACATAATTCTCTTTGATAGAGCAAGGTATAGTTGGTATTCCCGGATCTCCAAGTTTTTTAGGTACTCCATCTTTAAAAGTATAATTAGCAAGCATAGTGGAGATTTCATCTTCCGGTATTTTTATTTTATTGGTAATGATGTCTTTCATGTACTTCGCATAAGGATGCATTTTTAAGATATCAGTCAAGCGAGTACGCAAAAAGACTAGCCTCAACATTTCAGCAAATCATCCAAATTCTTCATCATCATTCTTTTTAGTTGACTTAGGTGGAAAAGGCATAGGTTTTTGAACCCGCGGTTCTCTTTCTTTATCGTGTTTTCTAGCCACAAAGTCTTTTTTATCATATCTTTTATTTTTAGGTTGTGGGTTAGCAAGATCAACAGGTGGTTCTATCTCAACATCATTGTGTGGTTCTTTATTATTTGTTTGAGAGTCTTCATGAACATCAGCATTATCTTTTTCATTATCACTAGGTGAATGTTCATTACCAGACTGAGTTTCAACATTAGAGATAGAAGTTTCATTATCATTATCAGGAGGTTTTTCTATTTCAGGTTCACTAGGAGCATGCAAAGTCCTATCAATTTCCTTTTTATTTCTAGAAGGACTAGTTGCACTAGTGTTATTTCTTTGTGAGTCTTGTTCAATTCTTTTTGGGTGTCCCTTAGGATAAAGTGGTTCCTGAGTCATTTTACCTCCTCTAGTTGCAACTCTAACGGCAAAGTCATGTATATTATTATTCATTTCATCAAGCAATTCCCTTTGGGATTTAGCAACTTGTTCTAACTGAGTTCGAATCATAGAAGCATGTTTTCCAACATCTCTAACATCATTTGAGATTCCAAATAACAAGTCACTCAAGTGAGCAATCATATCAGAATTATATTTCAATTGATTGATAACATTTGCATTGAAGTAATCTTGTTTTATAATGTAGTTTTCAAACTCATAAAGGCATAGGCTAGGGTGCATATTGTGAGGATTGTCATTATCATTGAACTTCATGAGGGAATTTACCTCTACCACCTTAGGTAGTGGTGGTGTATTAAGCCCATGTATTTCTTCAATAGGAGGTAAATTTTTAACATCCTCAGTTTTAATACCTTTTTACTTCATTGATTTCTTTGCCTCTTGCATATCTTCAGGACTAAGATATAATATACCACTCTTCTTTGGAGTGGGTTTAGGCGGTGGATCGGGAAGAGTCCAATCATCATAATTTTTTAATATATTATTCAATAATTCTTCAGCTTGCCCAACAGTTCGTTCCATGAAAACACAACCAGCACAACTATCTAGGAAATCTCTAGAAGCATCGGTTAGTCCATTATAGAAGATATCAAGTATTTCATTTTTCTTAAGAGGATGATCAGGCAAAGCATTAAGTAACTTGCAAAGCCTCCCCCAAGCTTGTGGGAGACTCTCTTCTTTAATTTGCACAAAGTTAAATATTTCCTGCAAGGCAGCTTGTTTCTTATGAGTAGGGAAATATTTTTCAGAGAAGTAATAAATCATATCCTGGGGACTACGCACACAACTAGGAGCAAGAGTATTGTACCAAGCTTTAGCATCTTAATGAGAAAGGAAATAATTTGAGAATAAAGTAATCGCAAGTTTTCTCATCATGAGTAAAAAGAGTGGCTATGTCATTCAACTTAGTAAGATGTGTCACAATAGTTTCAGTTTCATAACCATGAAAGGATCAGATTCAACCAAAGTAATTAACTCTAGGTCGACAGAGAATTCATAATCCTTATCATCAGTAAAGATTGGTGAAGTAGCAAACTTAGGATCATATTTCATTCTAGCATTTAGAGATTTTTCTTTATACTTGCATGATAATTTCTCTAGATCATCTCTATCCCTACAAGCAAGAATATCTCTAGTTGTCTCCTCATTCATAACATAACCTACCGGTACCTTAGGCAATTCATATCGAGGAAGGCTAGTTCTAGCAGGTGTTTCTAGAGTTTCAGTTTCGAGCTCATCATTAGATTCAACAACATCATGTTGTATTACTCTAGCAATTTGTTCATCAAGAAATTCACCAACTGGCACATCATCATTATCAAGCAAGGTACTAGCATTATCATAAGCATTATCCATAGCAGAAGTAGCATCATCAATAACTTGCGACTGTCGGATCTCGGGTTCCAGCAAAACCCTTGAGGTTCGAACACTAGGGTGCACATGAAGATCTTTCCTTCCCCCTCACGCCCTCGCAACGATCCAAAAACCTAGCTCGCCGAACTCGAAGAACAAGGGACACAAGAGTTTATACTGGTTCGGGCAACCGATGTGGTGTAATACCCTACTCCAGTGTGGTGTGGTGGATTGCCTTGTAGGCTGACAATGAACAAGTACAAGGGAAGAACAGCCCCCTGAGGAGAGGTGTTCTTGAGCTCGATGAGCTTGTGTGTATGAGGGTGGAATGGATCTTTCTCCTCACCTATGGTGATGGCTAGTCCTATCTATAGAGGCCCTGGTCCTCTTCCCAAATATTAGGCAGGAAGGGATCCCACAACGGCCAATTTGAAGGCAGACAGCTAGTACAAGCTATCCTGACAAAAGGTGGTCCTCGCCTGCCAAAGGTTCTGGTGGTGACGCCGTCGTGGGCTCCACGATGACCTCCGTCCTGCCGGTATTCGTCTTGTTGCACCAATATGGAAACCTTTCCCCGATGCCTCAGGACTCCTCGCATGTGCCTTCTCCTTTAGCACCAAAGAGGCAACTAGTGCTCTGCGCCCGCTGGCTCCCACCTGGCACCCGCCTGGCCTTGGTCGTCATGGCTCACGTCATGTGAACCTCACGAGGTGCCCCTCGCCTTGATCTCTCTGCTCCTCGCGAGCCAGCCTAGTGAGGCTGCCCCTGAGGAGGTCTTGTGTCGTCCACCTCGCGAGGGTCTTGGGTGTTTTGCTGGTGAAGATGGGTCGTACCAGGCCGCTGGAGGAGCCACGCCGTGGGCCGCAGGCAGGCAAGTCTGGGGACCCCCTTTCCCAGAACGCCGCCAGTAGCCCCCGTGCCCAAGGCACGCTCAGACTTGGCTTCGAGGCGAAGCCAAAGGGCAAGTGCGGAGTACCGCGAGGCCCAATAGCCTGTGGCCTCGATTGACGCGTGGCGACTGACAGGACGTGGGCGTCTCCGCTTCCCCATGCTGCCTCGGCAACTGCCCGACTTGACGAGTCCCTGGATTATGCGAAAAAAGGCATCATTACCTGCGATCATGGGGGTCGTCGGTTGGCCTTCTCCTGCTATAAATGGGGAGGGGGCGGATCCCCCATCGCCCATCTCTTCCTCCGTCCCGCTTGCTTCTTCTTCCTTGCTTCACTGCTAGCCGCGACATCCGTGGCGCCGATGAAGAGGTTCTCTGCCGCGGAGAAAGGAAAGGCTCGCCAAGAGGGGCCTGGTTCTCCTCCTCCCAAGAGAGGGTGTGGTCGCCCTCGCAAGCACGCCTAGACCCCCTCTGTAGCTCCCTATGGTCGAGGACGGATCTCTTCGGGGTCCGGTGCCGCTCCAGGCGTCCGAGGCGGCGTTTCTCCTCCCGGTGGAAGTCGCTTGGGACGTGGTGGTCCCGTCGACGAGGGGAGGCGTGTCGTGGTCACCAGGCCTCCCCGACCACGCTTCCACTCCGCGGTTGGCCATGACCTTATCGTCGCCTCCAGCTTCCAGGACGGCCTCCTCGTATGCCAGCAGGAAGGTCGGCGGATCCGCTGTGTCGTCATAGCGAGGCGGCATCTCTGGCTTGAACTTGCGCGGCCACTGCACCCGCCGCAGGGCAGGGTGAAAGCTCTGAGCCTGTCGTGGTCGCCAGGCCTCCCCGACCATGCTTCCACTCCACGGTTGGCCATGACCTTGTCGTCGCCTCCAGCTTCCAGGACGGCCTCCTCGTATGCCAGCAGGAAGGCCGGCGGATCCGCTGTGTCGTTGTAGCGAGGTGGCATCTCTGGCTTGAACTTGCGCGGCCACTGCACCCACCGCAGGGCGGGGGGTGAAAGCTCTGAGCCCCCTAGCGCCGGCGTGCATGCTCGTCATCTCAGCCGGAAGAGCAACGCCTGCCATGGGGACATAGTGTGGAGGTGGCGGAGCGCGGGTCAATGGGAGGAAAGCTTCGGCGCACCCCTACCTGGTGCGCCAAATGTCAGATTTCAGGTTCCGGCAAAACCCTGGAGGTTCGAACACTGGGGTGCACACGAAGATCTTTCCTTCCCCCTCATGCCCTCGCAACGATCTAAACACCTAGCTCGCCGAACTCGAAGAACAAGGGACACAAGAGTTTATACTACTTCGGGCCACCGATGTGGTGTAATACCCTACTCTAGTGTGGTGTGGTGGATTGCCTTGTAGGCTGAGGATGAACAAGTACAAGGGAAGAATAGCCTCCTGAGGAGAGGTGTTCTTGAGCTCGATGAGCTTGTGCGTATGAGGGTGGAATGGATCTCTCTCCTCACCTATGGTGATGGCTAGTCCTATCTATAGAGGCCCTGGTCCTCTTCCCAAATATTAGGCGGGAAGGGATCCCACAACGGCCAATTTGAAGGGGGGCAGCTAGTACAAGCTATCCTGACAAAAGGTGGTCCTCGCCTGCCAAAGATTATGGTGGTGTGATGTCTACTACACAACCTTCTTCTTGTAGACGTTGTTGGGCCTCCAAGTGCAGAGGTTTGTAAGACAGTAGCAAATTTCCCTCAAGTGGATGACCTAAGGTTTATCAATCCGTAGGAGGCATAGGATGAAGATGTTCTCTCTCAAGCAACCCTGCAACCAAATAACAAAGAGTCTCTTGTGTCCCCAACACACCCAATACAATGGTAAATTGTATAGGTGCACTAGTTCGGCGAAGAGATGGTGATACAAGAGCAATATGGATGGTAGATAAAGGTATTTGTAATCTGAAAATATAAAAACAGCAATGTAACTAATGATAAAAGTGAGTGTAAACGGTATTGCAATGCTAGGAAACAAGGCCTAGGGTTCATACTTTCGCTAGTGTAAGTTCCGTCAACAATGATAACATAATTGGATCACATAACTATCCCTCAACATGCAACAAAGAGTCACTCCAAAGTCACTAATAGTGGCGAACGAACGAAGAGATTATGGTAGGGTACGAAACCACCTCAAAGTTATTCTTTCCAATAATCCGTTGGGTTGTTCCTATAAGTGTCACAAACAGACCTAGAGTTCGTACTAGAATAACACCTTAAGATACAAATGAACAAAAACCCTAATGTCAGCTAGATACTCCAATGTCACCTCAAGTATCCGTGGGTATGATTATACGATATGCATCACACAATCTCAGATTCATCTATTCAACCAACACAAAGGACCTCAAAGAGTGCCCCAAAGTTCTACCGGAGAATCACGACGAAAACGTGTGCCAAACCCTATGCATAGGTTCATGGGCGGAACCCGCAAGTTGATCACCAAAACATACATCAAGTGAATCACGTGATATCCCATTGTCACCACAGATATCCATGGCAAGACATACATCAAGTGTTCTCAAATCTTTAAAGACCCAATCCGATAAGATTACTTCAAAGGGGAAACTCAATTCATTACAAGAGAGTAGAGGGGGGAAGAAACATCATAGGATCCAAATATAATAGCAAAGCTCGCGATACATCAAGATCGTATCATCTCTGGAACACGAGAGAGAGAGAGAGAGAGAGAGAGAGAGAGATCAAACACATAGCTACTGGTACATACCCTCAGCCCCGAGGGAGAACTACTCCCTCCTTGTCATGAAGAGCACCGGGATGATGAAGATGGCCACCGGAGAAGGATTGCTCCCTCCGGCAGGGTGCCAGAACGGGTCTAGATTGGTTTTTGGTGGCTACGGAGGCTTCTGGTGGCGGAACTCCCGATCTATTGCGCTCACGGATGTTTTTAGGGTATATGGAGATATATAGGCGGAAGAAGTACGTCAGGGGGGCCACGAGGGTGGAGGGCGCGCCCAGGGGGGTGGGCGCGCCCCCTGCCTCGTGACCTCCTCGCAGATCCCCCGACGTGCACTCCAAGTCTTCTGGGCTTCTTTCCTTCCAAAAATGAGTTCCGTGAAGTTTCAGGTCAATTGGACTCCGTTTGATTTTCCTTTTCTACGAAACCCTAAAACAAGGTAAAAACAGAAACTGGCACTGGGCTTTGGGTTAATAGGTTAGTCCCAAAAAATGATATAGAAGTGTATAATAAAGCCATAAACATTCAAAATAGTAGATAATATAGCATGGAGCAATCAAGAATTATAGATACGTTGGAGATGTATCAGCATCCCCAAGCTTAATTCCTGCTCGTCCTCGAGTAGGTAAATGATAAAAACAGAATTTTTGATGCGGAATGCTACTTGGCATAATTTCAATGTAATTCTTCTTAATTGTGGTATGAATATTCAGATCTGAAAGATTCAAGACAAAAGTTCATATTGACATAAAAATGATAATACTTCAAGCATACTAACTAAGAAATTATGTCTTCTCAAAATAACATGGCCAAAGAAAGTTCATCCCTACAAAATCATATAGTTTAGTCATGCTCCATTTTCGTCACCCAAGAATGCTCTCATCATGCACAACCCCGATGACAAGCCAAGCAATTGTTTCATACTTTAGTAATCTCAAACGCATAAACTTTCACGCAATACATGAGCACGAGCCATGGATATAGCACTATGGGTGGAATAGAATAATGAGGGGGTTATGTGGAGAAGACAAAAAAGGAGAAAGTCTCACATCAACGAGGCTAATCAATGGGCTATGGAGATGCCCCCCGATTGATGTTAATGCAAGGAGTAGGGATTGCCATGCAACGGATGCACTAGAGCTATAAATGTATGAAAGCTCAACAAAAGAAACTAGTGGGTGTGCATCCAACTTGCTTGCTCACGAAGACCTAGGGCACTTGAGGAGGCCCATTGTTGGAATATACAAGCCAACTTCTATAATGAAGAATTCCCACTAGTATACGAAAGTGATAACATGAGAGACTCTCTACTATGAAGATCATGGTGCTACTTTGAAGCACAAGTGTGGTAAAAAAGGATAGTAGCATTGCCCCTTTATTTTATTTTATTTTTGGGCCTTCTTTTTTTTTCTTTGGCCTTTCTCTTTTTTGGGGACAATGCTCTATTGAATGATGATCATCACACTTCTATTTATTTACAACTCAATGATTACAACTCGATACTAGAGCAAAGATGACTCTATATGAATGCCTCCCGCGGTGTACCGGGATATGCAATGAACCAAGAGTGACATGTATGGAAGAATTATGAATGGTGGCTTTGCCACAAATACTATGTCAACTACATGATCATGCTAAGCAATATGACAACGATAAATGTGTCATGATGAACGGAATGATGGAAAGTTGCATGGCAATATATCTCGGAATGGCTATGGAAATGCCATAATAGGTAGGTATGGTGGCTGTTTTGAGGAAGATATAAGGAGGTTTATGTGTGAAAGAGCGTATCATATCATGGG
Source organism: Triticum dicoccoides (assembly GCF_002162155.2). Taxonomy (NCBI): domain Eukaryota; kingdom Viridiplantae; phylum Streptophyta; class Magnoliopsida; order Poales; family Poaceae; genus Triticum; species Triticum dicoccoides. The sequence continues at coordinate 518,876,732 of NC_041384.1, read as the reverse complement.
GTTTGGATGCACCGGCGAAGTTTGCACCAACTCTCAATGTGAGAAAGGGCAATGCACGGTACCGAAGAGGCTAGCAAGGATGGAAGGGTGAGAGTGCGTATAATCCATGGACTCAACATTAGTCATAAAGAACTCACATACTTATTGCAAAAGTCTAGAAGTCATCAAAAACCTTGGCACTATGCGCATGCTCCTAGGGGGATAGATTGGTAGGAAAAGACCATCGCTCGTCCCCGACAGCCACTCATAAGGAGGACAATCAAATAACACCTCATGTTTCAAATTTGTTACATAACATTTACCATACGTGCATGCTACGGGACTTGCAAACTTCAACACAAGCATTTCTAAATTTCACAACTACTCAACTAGCACGACTTTGATATTATTACCTCCATATCTCAAAACAATCATCAAGCATCAAACTTCTCTTAGTATTCAAAACACTCATAAGAAAGTTTTTACTAATCTTGAATAGCTAGCATGTTAGGATTATTTAAGCAAATTACCATGATATTTAAGACTCTCAAAATAATCTAAGTGAAGCATGAGAGTTCATCTATTTCTTCAAAATAAAACTACCACCATGCTCTAAAAGATATAAGTGAAGCACTAGAGCAAATGACAAACTACTTTGAAAGATATAAGTGAAGATCAATGAGTAGTCGAATAATTATGCAACTATGTGAAGACTCTCTAACATTTAATAATTTAATATCTTGGTATTTTATTCAAACAGCAAGCAAAGCAAAATAAAATGACATTCTAAGAATGGCAAATATCATGTGAAGAAACAAAAACTTAGGATCAACCGAAACTAACTGATAGTTGTTGAAGAAGAAAGGTGGGATGCCAACCGGGGCATCCCCAAGCTTAGATGCTTGAGACTTCTTGAAATATTATCTTGGGGTACCTTGGGCATCCCCAAGCTTGAGCCTTTGTGTCTCCTTAATTCCTCTCATATCACGGTCTCCCTAAATCTCAAAACCTTCATCCACACAAAACTCAACAAGGGCTCATGAGATAGGTTAGTATAAACCATTGCAAAAACCTTATCATACTCTACTGTAGAAAATCGCTAAAATTATTATTTAGCATTGAATACTAAATGCCTCTGCATATTTAATAGTCCTATACTCAAATAGAATCATTAAAGAAGCAAACATATGCAAACAATGCAAACATAACAGCAATCTTCCTAAACAGGACAGTCTGTAAAGAATGCAGCAACATCCATACTTCCCTAGCTCCAAAAATTATGAAATAAAATTACCACTGTAGTAAATTTATCAGAGATTAATATGCAAAAGGTTTCAAAATTTTACCACATTCTTACATTTCTAGGGAATTATTGCAACAGCGGTAAACTTTCTGTTTTCAAACAGCGACATGTATACTTGTAACATAGGCATAGTAAAGGCTATCAATGCCACTTTTATTGAAATAAAAGATGCAAAACATTGTTCTAAATAACATCAAGAAAATACTAACAAAATAAATTGACGCTCCAAGCAAAACACATATCATGTGGTGAATAAAAATATAGCTCCAAGTAAAGTTATCGATGAACGAAGACGAAAGAGGGGATGCCTTCCGGGGCATCCCCAAGCTTAGGCTCTTGGTTGTCCTTGAATATTTCCTTGGGTGATTTGGGAATCCCCAATATTAGGCTCTTTCCACTCCTTATTCCATAGTCCATCGAATCCTTACCCAAAACTTGAAAACTTCACAACACAAAACTTAACAGAAAACTCGTAAGCTCCGTTAGTATAAGAAAATAAATCACCACTTCAAGGTACTGTAATGAACTCATTATTTATTTATATTGGTGTTAAACCTACTGTATTCCAACTTTTCTATGGTTTATAAAATATTTTACTAGCCATAGATTCATCAAAATAAGTAAACAACACATGAAAAACAGAATCTGTCAAAAACATAACAGTCTGTAGTAATCTGGATCGAACGTATAATTATGGACCTCATAAAATTCTAAAATAAATTTCTGGACCTGAGGAATTTATCTATTAATCATATGCAAAAAGAATTAACTAAATATCACTCTCCAAATAAAAATGGCAGCAATTCTCGTGAGCGCTAAAGTTTCTGTTTTTTACAGCATGATCACAAAGACTTCCCCCAAGTCTTCCCAAAGGTTCTACTTGGCACAAACACTAATTAAAAGCATAAAACCACATCTAAACAGAGGCTAGATGAATTATTTATTACTAAACAGGAGCAAAAAGCAAGGAACAAAAATAAAATTGGGTTGCCTCCCAACAAGCGATATCGTTTAACGCCCCTAGCTAGGCATGATGATTTCAATGATGCTCACATAAAAGATAAGAATTAAAATATAAAGAGAGCATCATGAAGAATATGACTAACACATTTAAGTCTAACCCACTTCCTATGCAAAGGGATTTTGTGAGCAAACAACTTATGGGAACAAGAATGAACTTGCATAGGAAGGTAAAACAAGCATAACATCAAAATTTTAAGCACATAGAGAGGAAACTTGATATTATTGAAATTCCTACAAGCATATATTCCTCCCTAATAATAATTTTAAGTAGCATCATGAATGAATTCAACAATATAACCAGCACCTAAAGCATTCTTTTCATGATCTACAAGCATAGAATTTTTATTACTCCCCACATAAGCAAATTTCTTCTCATGAATAGTAGTAGGAGCAAACTCAACAAAATAACTATCATGTGATTGAAAATTAAAATCAAGATGACAAGTTTCATGGTTATCATTATTCTTTATAGCATACGTATCATCACAATAATCATCATTGATAGGAGGCATGCTTTCATCATAATAAATTTGCTCATCAAAACTTGGGGGACAAAAAATATCATCTTCATCAAACATAGCTTCCCCAAGCTTGTGGCTTTGCATATCATTAGCATCATGGATATTCAACGAATTCATACTAACAACATTGCAATCATGCTCACCGTTCAAATATTCAGTGCCAAACATTTTATAGATTTCTTCTTCTAGCACTTGAGCACAATTATCCTTTCCATCATACTCACGAAAGATATTAAAAAGGTGAAGTGTATGAGAGAAACTCAGTTGCATTTTTTTGTAATTTTCTTTTATAAACTAAACTAGTGATAAAACAAGAAACTAAAAGACTCGATTGCAAGATCTAAAGATATACCTTCAAGTGCTAACCTCCCTGGCAACGGCGCCAGAAAAGAGCTTGATGTCTACTACACAACCTTCTTCTTGTAGACGTTGTTGGGCCTCCAAGTGCAGAGGTTTGTAGGACAGTAGCAAATTTCCCTCAAGTGGATGACCTAAGGTTTATCAATCCATAGGAGGCGTAGGATGAAGATGGTCTCTCTCAAGCAACCCTGCAACCAAATAACAAAGAGTCTCTTGTGCCCCCAACACACCCAATACAATGGTAAATTGTATAGGTGCACTAGTTCGGCGAAGAGATGGTGATACAAGAGCAATATAGATGGTAGATAAAGGTATTTGTAATCTGAAAATATAAAAACAGCAATGTAACTAATGATAAAAGTGAGTGTAAACGGTATTGCAATGCTAGGAAACAAGGCCTAGGGTTCATACTTTCGCTAGTGTAAGTTCCCTCAACAATGATAACATAATTGGATCACATAACTATCCCTCAACATGCAACAAAGAGTCACTCCAAAGTCACTAATAGCGGAGAACGAACGAAGAGATTATGGTAGGGTACGAAACCACCTCAAAGTTATTCTTTCCAATCAATCCGTTGGGCTATTCCTATAAGTGCCACAAACAGCCCTAGAGTTCATACTAGAATAACACCTTAAAATACAAATCAACCAAAACCCTAATGTCACCTAGATACTCCAATGTCACCTTAAGTATCCATGGGTATGATTATATGATATGCATCACACAATCTCAGATTCATCTATTCAACCAACACAAAGGACCTCAAAGAGTGCCCCAAAGTTCTACCGGAGAATCATGACGAAAACGTGTGCCAACCCCTATGCATAGGTTCATGGGCGGAACCCGCAAGTTGATCACCAAAACATACATCAAGTGAATCACGTGATATCCCATTGTCACCACAGATATCCACGGCAAGACATACATCAAGTGTTCTCAAATCTTTAAAGGCTCAATCCGATAAGATTACTTCAAAGGGGAAACTCAATTCATTACAAGAGAGTAGAGGGGAGAAGAAACATCATAGGATCCAAATATAAAAGCAAAGCTCGTGATACATCAAGATCATATCATCGCAAGAACACGAGAGATAGAGAGAGAGAGAGAGAGAGAGAGAGAGAGAGATCAAACACATAGCTACTGGTACATACCCTCAGCCCCGAGGGAGAACTACTCCCTCCTCGTCATGGAGAGCACCGGGATGATGAAGATGGCCACCAGAGAAGGATTGCCCCCTCCGGCAGGGTGCCGGAACGGGTCTAGATTGGTTTTCGGTGGCTACAGAGGCTTCTGGCGGTGGAACTCCCGATCTATTGTGCTCACGGATGTTTTTAGGGTATATGGAGATATATAGGCGGAAGAAGTACGTCAGGGGGGGCATGAGGGGCTCACGAGGGTGGAGGGCACGCCCAGGGGGTGGGCGCGCCCCCCTGCCTCATGACCTCCTCGCAGATCCCCCGACGTGCACTCCTAGTCTTCTGGGCTTTCCTTCCAAAAATGAGTTCCGTGAAGTTTCAGGTCAATTGGACTCCGTTTTATTTTCCTTTTCTGCGAAACCCTAAAACAAGGTAAAAACAGAAACTGGCACTGGGCTCTGGGTTAATAGGTTAGTCCCAAAAAACGATATAGAAGTGTATAATAAAGCCCATAAACATTCAAAACAGTAGATAATATAGCATGGAGCAATCAAAAATTATAGATACGTTGGAGACGTATCATGGTGATGTCGTCGTGGGCTTCGCGATGCATCTGTCCTACCGTCCTGCCGGTCTTGGTCTTGTTGCACTGATATGGAAACCTTTGCCTGACGCCTCGGGACTCCTCACCTGCGCCTGCTCCTTTAGCACCAAAGAGGCAACTCATGCTCTATGCTCGCTGGCGCCCGCCTGGCACCTGCCTGTCCTTGGTCGTCATGGCTCACATCACGTGAACTTCACGAGGTGCCCCTCGCCTTGATCTCTCCACTCCTCACGAGCCAGCCTAGCGAGGCTGCCCCTGAGGAGGTCTTGTGTCGTCCGCCTCGCGAGGCTTGGCCCCTCGCGAGGGTCTTGGGTGTTTTGCTGGTGAAGATGGGCCGTACCAGGCCGCTGGAGGAGCCACGCCATGGGCCGCAGGCAGGCAAGTCTGGGGACCCCGTTCCCAGAACGCCGACAGCGACATATCAAGATTAATAGCATGTGGTGGTGTTGCAAGTTTACTTATAACAGAAGGTGAATCTAAAGCAGAACTGGATGGCAGTTCCTTACCTCCCCTCATCTTAGAGGGAAAAGTTTTAGTCTTAGCATCCTTCAAATTCTTCATAGCGATAAATTGATAATAATCCCAAGTGACTCAACTACTATAGCTAGGCTCCCCAGCAACGGCGCCAAAAAAAGGCCTTGATTACCCACAAGTATAGGGAATCGCAACAGTTTTCGAGGGTAGAGTATTCAACCCAAATTTATAGATTTGACACAAGGGGAGCCAAAGAATATCTGAAGGTATTAGCAGCTGAGTTGTCAATTCAACCACACCTGGAGATTAATTATCTGCAGCAAAGTAATCGGTAGCAAAGTAATATGATAGTTTTGATAATAGTGACAGCAGTAATAGTAACGGTAATAGTGATAGCAATAGTTTTGTAACAAGTGCAACAGTAACGATAGCAGTAGTAACTTAGCAAGATCAATATAAGATAAATTCGTAGGCATTGGATTGGTGACTTGTTGGGTGATATTCATCATGAGACAGTTATAACCTAGGGCGATACGGCACTAGCTCTAGTTCATCAATATAATGTAGGCATGTATTCCGTAGATAGTCATACGCGCTTATGGAAAGAACTTGCATGACATCTTTTGTCCAACCCTCCCGTGGCAGCAGGGTCCTATTGGAAACTAAGGGATATTAAGGCCTCCTTTTAATAGAGAACCGGAACAAAGCATTAACACAAGGTGAATACATGAACTCCTCAAACTACGGTCATCACAGGGAGTGGTCCCGACTACTGTCACTCCGGGGTTGCCGGATCATAACACGTAGTAGGTGACTATAACTTGCAAAATCGAATCTAGAACATAGATATAATGGTGATAACATAAATGGTTCAGATCTGAAATCATGGCACCCGGGCCCAAAGTGGCAAGCATTAAGCATAGCAAGTCATAGCAACATCAATCTTAGAACATAGTGGATACTGGGGATCAAGCCCTAACAAAACTAACTCGATTACATGATGAATCTCATCCAACTCCTCACCAACTAATGAGCCTACGAAGGAATTACTCACTCCCAGTGGGGAGCATCATGGAATTGGCGATGGAGAAGGGTTGGTGATGACGAAGAACGAAGATCCTTCTCTCCGGAGCCTCAAACGGAATCCAGATCTGGCCTCCCGATGAAGAACAGGAGGTGACGGCGGCTCTGTCTCGTGGATCGCGATTATTCTTTCTCCCTGATTTTTTCTGGAAAATAGGATTTTATAGCATCGGTTTCAGGGTCTGCGGGGCCACCAGGTGGGGACAACCCACCTGGGCTCGCCAGGAGGGGGGCGTGCCCTAGTGGGTTGTGCCCACCCAGGTGCCCCCCTCCGGTGGGTCTTGGCTCCAGAAATTCTTATTATTGATATAAAAAATCCTCGCAAAGTTTTGCTCCATTCCGAGAACTTTTATTTCTGCACAAAAACAACACCATGCTGGTTGTGCTGAAAACAGCGTCATTCCGGGGTTAGTTTCATCCAAATCATGCAAATTAGAGTCCAGAACAAGAGGAAAAGTGTTAGGAAAAGTAGATACATTGGAGACGTATCAGCGGATATCCAAAATCATTGTGGGGGTTGTACTGAGTTGCGGCCGCTACCGCTTGGAGGTCTGCCTCATGGAGGCGAGCTATCTCCCTTGCTCTCTTATACGCGTCTACCTCCTCCCTGGTTATAAAATATCTTCGTTTTGTCTGAAAATCAAAGAAAGTAGGAGCAGGAAGCGTAACATGGACAATGTGTTGCCTGTCAAAGATTAGTCTGTACTGAAAGGGCAACTCGCCCCTCTCAAGAAACGGGTAATGTTCCATAGCATCATAATCAAGGTAAGAAGGTGGCAAAGGAGCATCATTTTCTTTTATTGGAACCCCAAGATGTTGAGCTAAACGAGTGGCATAAATTCCACCAAAGAAATCTGCATCTTTAGCATTATTATGTAGTCGACGTGCAATAATAGCTCCCACATTAAATCATTTATCATTCATTATTGCGCTCTTAAGAACAATGAGACCGGAAGCGCAATGGTGGCTATGATCATGTTTAACATTAATGCATCTACCTATAAAGAGAGCAAAGTAATTTAAAGCAGGAAAGTGAATGCTCCCTATGGTAGCTTGTGTTATGGTTCTGGTTTCACCTACAGTAATGCTAGCAAGGAACTTAGAACAGTCGGATTTACGAGGTTCAGTACAACTGCCCCATTCGAATTTTACATGCATATTAAAATCTTCAAGGTCCATGGTAAATGACTTATCATAAAGATCAAATAAAACATAATGCGTATTGCGCTGGATAGAATACTTAAACCTCCTCACAAAGGAATCAGTAAGGTTGTACTACTGAGGACACTTATCTAACAAGAAGTCCTTCAGCTTGGTGTTATGCACATATGTATATAATTCTTCCTTAAAACCAGCACGAGTCATTAAATGATCCGACGGCCATTCACAAGGTTGCACTGAAGGCTCCCATGGTGGTTCGAGATCCAGCTCACATATCACGGGCCTTGGGGATTTCTTCTTTGAGGAACCACCTTGGAACATTTTTCCTAAACACTTTCTTCCTTTGAAGAAATTTTGAAAAATTTAGTGGCTCAAAATAAAAGTGAACCAAACTCAACAAAATTGATAGCAACTACTCCCACAAGTGTCTAGAGGCTATATCATGCAACAAAACTACTTGGGACCATATAAATTTGACATGCAAGCTCAAGAACAAGGTCACCACAGCAGCAAAAATTTGCAATATATAAAGCACTAGAACGAAAACTAAGTGGACCGCTGGAGGAGTCACATACCGAAGAACAATCCCTTGAAACAGTTTTGGAGACGGAGTTTCGAGCATGGAGATCTAAAATGGCAGCAAAATGAGCAAGAACACGGGTTTTAGCAATGGTGGGATTTTTTTGGAGGAAGACGAAGTGGATGGGTGCTGAAATAAGTGAGGGGGCCCACGTGGGACCCACAAGCCTTCCAGGCACGCCCTGGGGGGTGGGCATGCCCAGGGGGCTTGTGGCCCACTGGTGCACCCCCTGATGTGTTTTCAGTGCCAAAAATTCTTAAATATTATTCAAAAAATCATACTGAATTTAATGGGCATTTGGAGAACTTTTATTTTATGGTCATTTTTCTTATTGCACAGATAATTCAGAAAACAGAAAAGTAATAACATTTTTGCTTTATTAATTCTAAATGATAGAGGGTAAAATGTGGGTGCAGAAAGTTGTGTTTACTAAATTCATCCATCTCATATCCATCAAAAAGAATCCATTAACACGGTTGATCGAGTCTTGTTAACAAACTTCTTCTGAATGACATGAAGCGAAGAATGTTCATAGAACACTAGGTTACCTCAACAGGGATATGCATGTCCCCAATAGTAAGAATATCGTATTTCCTTTTGACAGTAGGAATAGGGAATCAAAACCTCGAATAGCAATAGTTGAAATTTTTCCAATAGAATTGATACTATTCACTTGAGGTTGTTTCTTCGAAAAGTGTACCGTATGCTCGTTACCATTAACATGAAAAGTGACATTGCCTTTGTTGCAATCAATAACAGCCCCTACAGTATTCAAAAAGGTCTACCAAGGATGATCGACATACTGTCGTCCTTAGGTATATCAAGAATAAGAAAGTTTGTTAAGATAGTGACATTTGCAGCTACTATAGGCACATCCTCACAAATACCGATAGGTATAGCAGTAGATTTATCGGTCATTTGCAAAGAGATTTCAGTTGGTGTCAACTTATTCAAATCAAGTCTATTATATAAAGAGGAAGGCATAACACTAACATCGGCTACCAAATCACATAAAGCAGTTCTTACATAGTTCTTTTAATGGAGCATGGTATAGTTGGTATTCCTAAATCTCCTAGTTTCTTTGGTATTCCACCCTTAAATGTATAATTAGCAAGCATGGTGGAAATTTCAGCTTCCGGTATCTTTCTTTTATTTGTAACACAATATCTTTCATATACTTAGCATAAGGAGATATTTTCATAATATCGGTCAAGCGCATACGCAAAAAGTGAATTTCAACAAAGCGCTCAAATTCCTCATCATCCTTTTTCTTGGATGGTTTAGGAGGAAAGGGCATGGGTTTCTAAACCCATGGCTCTCTTTCTTTACCATGTTTCCTAGCAATGAAGTCTCTCTTATCATATTTTTATTCTTAGGTTGTGGGTTATCAAGATCAAAGCAGGTTCAATCTCCACATCATTATCATTACTAGGTTGAGCATCAACATGAACATCATCATTAATAATATCACTAGGTTCATGTTCATCACCAGATTGTGTTTCAGCATCAAAAGTAGAAATATCATTTGGATTCTCAAGTGTGTCTACAATAGGTTCACTAGAAGCATGCAAAGTCCTATCATCATTCTTTTTATTTTATTACTAGGAGGAATAGATGCATCAGTATTAATTCTCTGAGAGTCTTGTTCAATTCTCTTAGGATGGCCTTCAGGATACAAAGGTTCTTGAGTCATTTTACCACCTGTATTCATAACTCTAACAGCATGATCATTCATCTTATTATTCATTTCATTGAGCAAATCATTTTGTGCCTTGAGAACTTGTTCTACTTGAGTTTTGACCATGGAAGCATGTTTACTAACAATCTTGAGATCATTAACAGTTATACACATATAGTCACCCAAGCATAAAAGCATTTTGTTTCAATTGTTTACTATCATATGCATTGAAGTTTTCTTGTTTAACAATAAAGTTATCAAATTCATCCAAGCATTGACTAGCAGACTTATTATAAGGAATATCACCTTCATTAAATCTATAGAGAGAATTTACCTCTACTACCTGTGTCGGGTTATCAAGACCATGTGTTTCTTCAATAGGTGGTAAATTCTTAACATCTTCAGCTTTAATACCTTTTTCTTTCATAGATTTCTTTGCCTCTTGCATATCTTCTGGACTGAGAAATAGAATACATCTCTTCTTCGGAGTTGGCTTAGGAGGTGGTTCAGGAATAGTCCAATCATTATCATTACTCAATATATTATTCAATAGTACTTCAGCTTGTTCAACGGTTCGTTCCCTAAAAACACAACCAGCACAACTATTGAGGTGGTCCCTAGAAGCATCGGTTAGCCCGTTATAAAAGATGTCAAGTAATTCATTTTTCTTGAGAGGATGATCAGGCAAAGCATTAAGTAATTTGAGAAGCCTCCCCCAAGCTTGTGGGAGACTCTCTTTTTCAATTTGCACAAAGTTAAATATTTCCTATAAAGCAGCTTGTTTCTTATGAGTAGGAAAATATTTTTCAGAGAAGTAATATATCATATCCTGGGGACTATGCACACAACCAGGAGCAAGAGAATTAAACCATATCTTAGCATCACCCTTTAATGAGAAAGGAAACAACTTAAAAATATAGTAATAGTGAATTTTTTCCTCATGGGCAAATAGGGTGGCTATGTTAGTAAGATGTGCCACAATAGTTTCAGATTCATAACCATGGAAAGGATCAGATTCAACCAAAGTGACTAACTCAGAATAGACAGAGAATTCATAATCCTTATTAGTAAAAAATATAGGTGAAGTAGCAAACATAGGATCATATTGCATTCTAGCATTCAAAGATTTTTCTTTCCACATGCATAGTAATTTCTTATGATCATCTCTATCCTTAAAAGCAAGAAAGTCCCTAGCTACCTCTCCATCCATAACATAACCCTCAGGTATAACAGGCAATTCATATCTAGGAGAGCTAGATCTAGCAAGTGCTTCAAAGTTTTCAGTTTCAATAATTTCATGAGTTTCAGCAATCTCAATAACATTAGCTCTAGCAAGTTGTTCATCAAGAAATTCACCCGGTGACACATTATTATCAAGTAAAGTAGTAGTATCATCATAAGCATCATGCATAGCAGAAGTAGCATCATCAATTACTTGCAACATATCGGAATTCATAACATGTGGTGGTGTCGCAAGCTTACTCAAAACAGAAGGTGAATCAAGTGCAGAGTTAGGTGGCAGTGATACGTCTCCAACGTATCTATATTTTTATTGTTCCATGCTGTTATATTATCAATCTTGGATGTTTTATAATCATTTTATAGTCATTTTATATCATTTTTTGGTACTAACCTATTGACATAGCGCCAAGTGCCAGTTCCTGTTTTTTCCATGTTTTTTTACATCGCAGAAAATCAATATCAGACGGAGTCCAAATGCCATGAAACTTTACGAAGATTTTTTATGGACCAGAAGGAACATATTGGGCCCTGGTTGCACTTGTGGGGAGTCCCAAAGAGGGGACAACCCACCAGGGCGCGCTAGGAGGCCCATGTGCGCCCTGGTGGGTTGCGCCCACCTCGGGTTCCCCTCGGACTGCCTCTTTGCTCTATAAATACCCAAATATTCCCAAAACCCTAGGGGAGTCGACGAAATATTCATCCAGCCGCCGCGGAGTCCAGAACCACCAGATCCAATCTAGACACCATATCGAATGGGGTTCACCACCTCCATTGGTGCCTCTCCGATGATGCGTGAGTAGTTCTTTATAGACCTTTGGGTCCGTAGTTAGTAGCTAGATGGCTTCATCTCTCTCTCTCTCTTGATTCTCAATACAATGGTCTCTTGGAGATCCATATGATGTAACTCTTTTTGCAGTGTGTTTGTTGGGATCTGATGAACTTTGAGTTTATGATCAGTCATATCTTTTTATATCCATGAAATTTATTTGAGTTTCTTTGATCTCTTATATGCATGATCTCTTATAGCCTCGTATTTCTTCTCCGATATTTGGGTTTTGTTTGGCCAACTTGATCTATTTATCTTGCAATGGGAAGAGGTGTCTGGTAGTGGGTTCAATCTTACAGTGCTTGATCCCAGTGACAGAAAGGGAACTGACACATATGTATCGTTGCTACTAAGGATAAAAAAGATGGGATCTATATCTACACAATAGCTAAACGGATATTGTCTACATCATGTCATCGTTCTTATTGCATTACTCCGTTTTTCCATGAACTTAATACACTAGATGCATGTTGGATAGTGGTCGATGTGTGGAGTAATAGTAGTAGATGCAGGCAGGAGTCGGTCTACTAATCTTGGACGTGATGCCTATGTAATGATCATTGCCTTGATATTGTCATAATTATTTGAGGTACTATCAATTGCCCAACAGTAATTTGTTTACCCACCATTTGCTATCTTTCTTGAGAGAAGCCACTAGTGAAACCTACGGCCCCCGAGTCTTCTTCCTCATATATTTGCTTGCGATCTATTTTTCCTTTGCATTTTTATTCAGATCTATTAAACCAAAAATACAAAAATACTTTGTTGCACTTTATTTTATCTGCGATCTATTATTTCAATCTACTACAATTTTCTAGCATCGTTACCCGAAATGTATTGACAACCCCTTTAACACGTCGGGTTGCAAGGTGTTGTTATTTGTGTGCAGGTGTTGTTTATGTTATGTTGCTTGGTTCTCCTACTGGTTCGATAACCTTGGTTTCTTAACAAAGGGAAATACCTACCATCGATGTGCTACATCATCCCTTCCTCTTTGGGGAAATACCGACGTAGTCCTAGTAGACAGGAGCTTTTCTGGCGCTATAGTCAAAGAGCAATCAAAAGGAATTTCTGGCGCCGTTGCTGGGGAGGATCTTCTTCATAACCAGGTTCCTAATCACAAATCTCATCTCCTCACAATTTACATTATTATCCATTTGCCTCTCGTTTTCCTCCCCCGCCCCCTTACAAAAATTTGTCGTTTTATTCGCCTCTCCTTATCGTTCACCATTTTCTTGCCGGGTCTGTTTTTGCATGCATCTTTTTTTGCCGTTATGGATAGTTCTCCTTCTATTGCTTGCACTCCTGAGGACGAAGTCCTCAACTTTAAACAAAGGGGAGGAGAAAATTTAAAAGATGCTTGGTATAGAATTTGCAATGCTAATAATAGATCTATTATGCTTCTGCGTTGTTTTTATGTTGGCATCACCACTTGGTATAGATTCGTCCTTGATATGATTACCGGTGGCAATTTCTTAATGAGTCCTCCTTTTTATGCCCTTAATGCTATGGGAAATTTTGTGGAATCACCGCCTCTTATGGTTAATGAAACAATTTTAAATCTTGAGCACGTTATGGAAAGATTAGATGCTATCGAAAAGAAAATGCTCACCGAAGATCATATGGAAATAATATATAAAAAGATGCATAATTTTGCTACTAATCTTGGGTCAAAAGCGGGAGATATTTTTAAGTTGTTAAAAGACAGGGGTACCTTAATCCATGAGACAATAGAAGAAAGTTTGTCTCGGGTCGATAAATTGGAAGAAATCTTTAGTAATCTAAGCATGGATTTTACTACCACTAAAATTACTGAGGAAACTCCCGTAAAGAGTAGGAGATCCAGGAACAAGGGTGCAACTTCTAGTAATAGTAATAATGGAGATCTTAAGATGATTAGTGTTCACCTGGATTTTGTTGAAGTGATAAGAGATCCTTTTTGCAATAATGAAATCTTTGAATTTATTACTAGGAGTATTGTTATTGAAAACCTTTAAGCTAAATCCTTGAAGGACTCTAAGTGTTTGATTGAAGAGTTGGACAAATATGAAAAAACTTAGATCATTGCTTTATGCCTAGCTAAGGGCGTAAAACTATAGCGCTTGTTGGGAGGCAACCCAATGAATAAAATCTATTTTTGCTTTTTGCTTCCCGTTCTTGTGTGTTAGCACAATTATGATATTGTTATGATTATGTTTTTATGTTTTAATTAGTGTTTGTGCCAAGTAAAGCCTTTAGGATCTTCTTGGGTGATAGTTGTTTGATCTTCCTGAAAAAACAGAAACTTTTACGCCCACGAAATTAATTTTCGTTTTTTACCAGAGAGCGATAAAATACCCATTCCACTTGTAGTAGATCAATATACAAATTTCTCAGGTCTTCCTAATTGTTTTAGAATTTTTTGAGTTACAGAAGTATTCGAAATAGTCCGATTGCTATAGACTGTTCTGTTTTGACAGATTCTGTTTTCTTTGTGTTGTGTGCTTATTTTGATGGCTCTATGGTTTTCTTTGACGAGTTTTTGCCATAGAAAAGTTGGAATATAGTAGATATAATATAAAAACAAAATATGAATTGGTTTGATAAAGCACTTATAGTAGTGGTTTATTATTCTTATACTAACGGATCTCATGAAGGTTTTGTTGAGTTTTGTGTGATTGAAGTTTTCGAGTTTTGGGTTATCTTACGATGGATGAAGGAAGGATGGAAGAGCCTAAGCTTGGGGATGCCCTGGCATCCCAAGCTATTATCTAAAATTGAGCAACCAACTAAGCTTGGGGATGCCCCCGAGTGGCATCCCCGCTTTCTTCCAACAACTATCGGTATTTTACTCGAGACTATATTTTTATTCGTCACGTGATATGTGTTTTGCTTGGAGCGTCTTGTATGATATGTGTCTTTGCTTGTTTTATTTTGTGTTTTAAGTCATCAATCCTTGCTGGACACACCCATTCGAGAGATCCAAAATTATGTCATGACTTGTTAGAATTGCTCTCTATGCTTCACTTAAATCTTTTATGAGCTAGGACTTGCTCTAGTGCTTCACTTATATCTTTTTGAGCACGGTGTGCTTAGTATTTTTGAAGAAATACTCTCTTGCATCACTTAGATTTATTTGAGAATTAGTAAAGTTTTGAAGAAATTCTCTCTTGCTTCACTTAAATTATTTTGAGAGAAAGAAATATTATGCTCATGATCTTCACTTATATTTTTTTGAGCTTATGGAAAGCAACACATGAAAATTAGTCCCAAGGTGATAGATATCCAAGAAAGGTAAAGAAAAGGAAAATGTCATGAAGATCATTGGACAAAATAAACTTGATTCTTAGTAATAGATTTGAGATATGATGATGTGATATGTGAGTTATGTTGATGAGTAATTATGCTCTAGTAGGAATATTGGTGTTAAGGTTTGTGATTCCTGAAGCATGCACGTATAGTCTCTCGTTATGCTATGATGTTGGAGCATGATTTATTTTTGATTGTCTTTCTTATGAGTGGCGGTCGGGGATGAGCGATGGTATTTTCCTACCAATCTACCCCCCTAGGGGCAAGCGTAGTAGTACTTTGCTTCGAGGGCTAATAAACTTTTGCATTAAGTATATGAGTTCTTTATGACTAATGTGAGTCCATGGATTATACGCACTCTTACCTTTTCGCAATTTGCTAGCCTCTACGGTACCGTGCATTGCCCTTTCTCACATTGAGACGTGGTGCAAACTTTGCAGGTGTATCCAAACCCGTGATATGATACGTGATACATCTCCAACGTATCAATAATTTTTGATTGTTCCATGCTATTATATTATCAACCTTGGATGTTTTATATGCATTTATATGCTATTTTATATGATTTTTGGGACTAACCTATTAACCCAGAGCCCAGTGCCAGTTTCTGTTTTTTCCTTGTTTTAGAGTATCGCAGAAAAGGAAAATCAAACGGAGTCCAATTGACCTGAAACTTCACGGAACTTATTTTTGGAAGGAAAGCAACCCGAGAGACTTGGAGTCCACGTAAGGGAAGCAACGAGGAGCCCACGAGGCAGGGGGCGCGCCCTCCACCCTCGTGGGCCCCTCGTGGCTCCCCTGACGTACTTTTTCTGCCTATATATCTCCATATACCCTAAAACATCCGGGAGCACAATAGATCGGGAGTTCCGCCGCCAGAAGCCTCCGTAGCCACCAAAAACCAATCTAGACCCATTCCGGCACCCTGCCGGAGGGGGGAATCCCTCTCTGGTGGCCATCTTCATCATCCCGGTGCTCTCCATGACGAGGAGGGAGTAGTTCTCCCTCGGGGCTGAGGGTATGTACCAGTAGCTATGTGTTTCATCTCTCTCTCTCTCTCTCGTGTTCTTGATTTGGCACGATCTTGATGTATCGCGAGCTTTGCTATTATAGTTGGATCTTATGTTTCTCCTCCCCCTCTACTCTCTTGTAATGGATTGAGTTTTCCCTTTGAAGTTATCTTATCGGGTTGAGTCTTTAAATATTTGAGAACACTTGATGTATGTCTTGCCGTGCGTATCTGTGGTGACAATGGGATACCACGTGATTCACTTGATGCATGTTTTGGTGATCAACTTGCGGGTTCCGCCCATGAACCTATGCATAGGGGTTGGCACACGTTTTCGTCGTGATTCTCCGCTAGGAACTTTGGGGCACTCTTTGAGGTCCTTTGTGTTGGTTGAATAGATGAATCTGAGATTGTGTGACGCATATCGTATAATCATACCCACGGATACTTGAGGTGACATTGGAGTATCTAGGTGACATTAGGGTTTTGGTTGATTTGTGTCTTAAGGTGTTATTTTACTACGAACTCTAGGGCTGTTTGTGACACTTATAGGAATAGCCCAATGGATTGATCGGAAAGAATAACTTTGAGGTGGTTTCGTACCCTACCATAATCTCTTCGTTCATTCTTCGCTATTAGTGACTTTGGAGTGACTCTTTGTTGCATGTTGAGGGATAGTTATGTGATCCAATTATGTTATCATTGTTGAGGGAACTTACACTAGGGAAAGTATGAACCCTAGGCCTTGTTTCATATCATTGCAATACCGTTTATGCTCACTTTTATCACTTGCTACCTTGTTGTTTTTATATTTTTAGATTACAAAACTATTATGTACTATCCATATACCACTTGTATCACCATCTCTTCGCCGAACTAGTGCACCTATACAATTTACCATTGTATTGGGTGTGTTGGGGACACAAGAGACTCTTTGTTATTTGGTTGCAGGGTTGCTTGAGAGAGACCATCTTCATCCTACACCTCCTACGGATTGATAAACCTTAGGTCATCCACTTGAGGGAAATTTGCTACTGTCCTACAAACCTCTGCACTTGGAGGCCCAACAACGTCTACAAGAAGAAGGTTGTGTAGTAGACATCAAGCTCTTTTCTGGCGCCGTTGCCGGGGAGGTGAGTGCTTGAAGGTATATCTTTAGATCTTGCAATCGAGTCTTTTAGTTTCTTGTTTTATCACTAGTTTAGTTTATAAAAGAAAATTAAAAAATGGAATTAAGTTTGCCTCATACGCTTTATCTTTTTAATATCTATCGTGAGAATAAGGATTCCGATAATTGTGCTCAAGTGCTAGAATAAGAATGCATTAGAATGTTTGGCACTAAATATTTTAATAATGAGCATGATTGCAATGTTGTTAGTATAAATTCCCTGAATATCCATGATGCTAATGATATGCAAATCCACAAGCTTGGGGAAGCTATGTTTGATGAAGATGATATTTTTTGTCCCCAAGTTTTGATGAGAAAATTTATTATGATGAAATCATGCCTCCTATTTATGATGATTATATTGATGAAAGTGGATTTGGAGAGGTCATGAATTTATTTAGTAATGATTCCACTATTTCGGAAGAGGTTCCAATTGATTATGAGAACAAAGTTGTTATCTATGATGATTATTGTGATGACTTGTATGCTATAAAGAATAATGATATCCATGAAACTTGTCATCATGATTTTAGTTTTCAATTGGATTATGCCTCACTTGATAGTTATTTTGTTGAGTTTGCTCCCACTATTATTCATGAGAAGAATTTTGCTTGTGTGGAGAGTAGTAAATTTTCTATGCTTGTAGATCATGAAAAGAATGCTTTAGGTGCTGGTTATATTGTTGAATTCATTCATGATGCTACTGAAAATTATTATGAGGGAGGAATATATGCTTGTAGGAATTGCAATAATATCAAGTTTCCTTTCTATGTGCTTAAAGTTTTGAAGTTTTGCTTGCTTTACCTTCCTATGCAAGTTGATTCTTGTTCCCACAAGTTGTTTTCTCACAAAATCCCTATGCATAGGAAGTGGGTTAGACTTAAATTTTCTAGTCATATTCTTCATGATGCTCTCTTTATGTTACAATTCTTATCTTTTATGTGAGCATCATTGAAATCATCATGCCTAGCTATGGGCGTTAAACGGTAGCGCTTGTTGGGAGGCAACCCAACTTTATTTTTATTCCTTGCTTTTTGTTTCTGTTTAGTAATAAATAATTCATCTAGCCTATGTTTATATGTGGTTTTATGCTTTTAATTAGTGTGTGTGCCAAGTAGAACCTTTGGGAAGACTTGGGGAAAGTCTTGTTGATCATGCTGTAAAAAACAGAAACTTTAGCGCTCACGAGAATTGCTGTCATTTTTATTTGGAAAGTTCTATTTAGTTAATTATTTTTTCAGATGATTAATAGATGAATTACTCAGGTCCAGCAATTTATTTGAGAATTTTACGGGTTCCAGAAGTTTGCGTTAGTTATAGATTACTACAGACTGTTCTGTTTTTGACAGATTCTGTTTTTCATGTGTTGTTTGCTTATTTTAATGAATCTATGGCTAGTAAAATAGTTTATAAACCATAGAGAAGTTGTAATACAGTAGGTTTAACACCAATATAAATAAAGAATGAGTTCATTACAGTACCTTGAAGTGGTGTTTTGTTTTCTTTCGCTAATGGAGCTCACGAGTTTTCTGTTAAGTTTTGTGTTGTGAAGTTTTCAAGTTTTGGGTAAAGATTCAATGGACTATGGAATAAGGAGTGGCAAGAGCCTAAGCTTGGGTATGCCCAAGGCACCCCAAGTTAATATTCAAGTACAACCAAGATCCTAAGCTTGGGGATGCCCCGGAAGGCATCCCCTCTTTCGTCTTCGTTCATCGGTAACTTTACTTGGAGCTATATTTTTATTCACCACATGATATGGGTTTTTCTTGGAGCGTCAATTTATTTTGTTAAGATTTTCTTGCTGTTATTTGGAACAATTTTTTGCATCTTTTATTTCAATAAAAGTGGCATTGATAGCCTTTACTATGCCTATTTTAGAAGTCCACATGTTGTTGTTTGAAAACAGAAAGTTTACCGCTGTTGCAATAATTCCTTAGAAAAGTCAGAATGTGATAAAATGTTGAAACCTTTTTCATATTAATATCTGATAAATTTACTACATTTGGAATTTTCTTTCATAATTTTTGGATCTAGGTAAGTATGGATGTTGCTGCATTCTTTACAGACTGTCCTGTTTAGGCAGATTGCTGTTATGTTTGCATTGTTTGCATATGTATGCTTCTTTAATGATTCTATTTGAGGATAGGACTATTAAATAAGCAGAGGCATTTGGTATGCAATGTTGAATAATAATTTTAGTGATTTGCTACAGTAGAGTATGATAAAGTTTTTGCAATGGTTTATACTAACTTATCTCACGAGTCCTTGTTGAGTTTTGTGTGGATGAAGCTTTTGAGATTTAGGGAGACCGCGATATGAGAGGAATTAAGGAGACACAAAAGCTCAAGCTTGGGGATGCCCAAGGCACCCCAAGATAATATTTCAAGAAGTCTCAAGCGTCTAAGCTTGGGGATGCCCCGTTGGCATCCCACCTTTCTTCTTCAACAACTATCGGTTAGTATCGGTTGATCCTAAGTTTTTGCTTCTTCACATGATGTTTACCATTCTTAGAATGCCATTTTCTTTTATTTTGCTTGCTGTTTGAATAAAGTATCAAGATCTTAAATTCTTAAATGTTAGAGAGTCTTCACATAGTTGCATAATTATTCAACTACTCATTGATCTTCACTTATATCTTTCGGAGTAGTTTGTCATTTGCTCTAGTACTTCACTTATATCTTTTTAGAGCACGGTGGTGGTTTTATTTTGAAGAAATAGATGAACTATCATGCTTCACTTATATTATTTTGAGAGTCTTTAGAACAGCATGGTAAATTGCTTTGGTTATGAATTTAGTCCTAATATGATGGGCATCCAAGATGGGTATAATAAAAACTTTCATATAAAGTGCATTGAATACTATGAGAAGTCTGATACTTGATAATTGTTTTGAGATATGGAGATGGTGATATTAGAGTCATGCTATTTGAGTAGTTGTGAATTTGAGAAATACTTGTGTTGAAGTTTGTGATTCCCGTAGCATGCACGTATGGTGAACCGTTATGTGATGAAGTCGGAGCATGATTTATTTATTGATTGTCCTCCTTATGAGTGGCGGTCGGGGACAAGCGATGGTCTTTTCCTACCAATCTATCCCCCTAGGAGCATGCACATAGTACTTTGTTTCGATAACTAATAGATTTTTGCAATAAGTATGTGAGTTCTTTATGACTAATGTTGAGTCCATGGATTATACGCACTCTCACCCTTCCACCATTGCTAGCATCTCTAATACCGTGCACTTTTCGCCGGTATCATAAACCCACCATATACCTTCCTCAAAACAGCCACCATACCTACCTATTATGGCATTTCCGTAGCCATTCCGAGATATATTGCCATGCAACTTTCCACCGTTCCGTTTATTATGACACACTTCATCATTGTCATATTACTTTGCATGATCATGTAGTTGACATCGTATTTGTGGCAAAGCCACCGTTCATAATGTGTTCATACATGTCAGTCATGAGTCATTGCACATCCCGGTACACCGCCGGAAGCATTCATATAGAGTCATATCTTGTCCTAAGTATCGAGTTGTAATTCTTGAGTTGTAAGAAAATAAAAGTGTGATGATCATCATTATTAGAGCATTGTCCCAGTGAGGAAAGGATGATGGAGACTATGATTCCCCCACAAGTCGGGATGAGACTCTGGACGGAAAAAAAGAGGCCACCGAAGCCCAAATAAAAAAAGAGGCCATATAAAAGAGAAGGCCCAAATAAAAAAATTAAAATAAATAAAAATAAGAGAAAAAGAGAGAAGGGGCAATGCTACTATCCTTTTACCACACTCGTGCTTCAAAGTAGCACCATGATCTTCATGATAGAGAGTCTCCTATGTTGTCACTTTCATATACTAGTGGGAATCTTTCATTATTGAACTTGGCTTGTATATTCCAATGATGGGCTTCCTCAAAATGCCCTAGGTCTTCGTGAGCAAGCGAGTTGGATGCACACCCACTAGTTTCTTTTGTTGAGCTTTCATACACTTATAGCTCTAGTGCATCCGTTGCATGGCAATCCCTACTCACTCACGTTGATATCTATTGATGGGCATCTCCATATCCCGTTGATACGCCTAT
Source organism: Triticum dicoccoides (assembly GCF_002162155.2). Classification (NCBI taxonomy): domain Eukaryota; kingdom Viridiplantae; phylum Streptophyta; class Magnoliopsida; order Poales; family Poaceae; genus Triticum; species Triticum dicoccoides. The sequence continues at coordinate 518,855,207 of NC_041384.1, read as the reverse complement.
TTGATGTGAGACCATCTTCTCCTTTTTGTATTCTCCACAACCACCATTCTATTCCACCTATAATGCTATGTCCATGGCTCATGCTCATGTATTGCGTGAAGATTGAAAAAGTTTGAGAACATCAAAAGTATGAAACAATTGCTTGGCTTGTCATCGGGGTTGTTCATGATTTAAATATGTTGTGTGGTGAAGATGGAGCATAGCCAAACTATATGATTTTATAGGGATAGCTTTCTTTGGCCATGCTATTTTGAGAAGACGTGATTGCTTAGTTAGTATGCTTGAAGTATTATTGTTTTTATGTCAATATTAAACTTTTGTCTTGAATCTTATGGATCTGAATATTCTTACTACAATAAAGAGAAATACATGATGAATATGTTAGGTAGCATTCCACATCAAAAATTCAGTTTTTATCATTTACCTACTCGAGGACGAGCAGGAATTAAGCTTGGGGATGCTGATACGTCTCCAACGTATCTATAATTTTTGATTGTTCCATGCTATTATATTACCAACCTTGGATGTTTTATATGCATTTATATGCTATTTTATATGATTTTTGGGACTAACCTATTAACCCAGAGCCCAGTGCTAGTTTCTGTTTTTTTCCTTGTTTTAGAGTATCGCAGAAAAGGAAATCAAACGGAGTCCAATTGACCTGAAACTTCACGGAACTTATTTTTGGAGGAAAGCAACCCGGGAGACTTGGAGTCCACGTAAGGGAAGCAATGAGGATGCCACGAGGCAGGGGGGCGCGCCCACCCCCCTGGGCGCGCCCTCCACCCTCGTGGGGCCCTCGTGGCTCCCCTGGCGTACTTTTTCCGCCTATATATCTCCATATACCCTAAAACATCCGGGAGCACAATAGATCGGGAGTTCCGCCGCCAGAAACCTCCGTAGCCACCGAAAACCAATCTAGACCCGTTCCGGCACCCTGCCGGAGGGGGGAATCCCTCTCCGGTGGCCATCTTCATCATCTCGGTGCTCTCCATGACGAGGAGGGAGTAGTTCTCCCTCGGGGCTGAGGGTATGTACCAGTAGCTATGTGTTTGATCCCTCTCTCTCTCTCTCTCGTGTTCTTGATTTGGCACGATCTTGATGTATCGCGAGCTTTGCTATTATAGTTGGATCTTATGTTTCTCCTCCCCCTCTACTCTCCTTTAATGGATTGAGTTTTCCCTTTGAAGTTATCTTATCGGATTGAGTCTTTAAAGATTTGAGAACACTTGATGTATGTCTTGTCGTGCGTATCTGTGGTGACAATGGGATACCACGTGATTCACTTGATGTATGTTTTGGTGATCAACTTGCGGGTTTCGCCCATGAACCTATGCATAGGGGTTGGCACACATTTTCGTCGTGATTCTCCGGTAGGAACTTTGGGGCACTCTTTGAGGTCCTTTGTGTTGGTTGAATAGATGAATCTGAGATTGTGTGACGCATATCGTATAATCATACCCACAGATACTTGAGGTGACATTGGAGTATCTAGGTGACATTAGGGTTTTGGTTGATTTGTGTCTTAAGGTGTTATTCTAGTACGAACTCTAGGGCTGTTTGTGACACTTATAGGAATAGCCCAACGAATTGATTGGAAAGAATAACTTTGAGGTGGTTTCGTACCCTACCATAATCTCTTCGTTCGTTCTCTGCTATTAGTGACTTTGGAGTGACTATTTGTTGCATGTTGAGGGATAGTTATGTGATCCAATTATGTTATCATTGTTGAGGGAACTTACACTAGCGAAAGTATGAACCCTAGGCCTTGTTTCCTATCATTGCAATACCGTTTATGCTCACTTTTATCACTTCTACCTTGCTGTTTTTATATTTTCAGATTACAAAGACTATTATCTACTATCCATATACCACTTGTATCACCATCTCTTCACCGAACTAGTGCACCTATACAATTTACCACTGTATTGGGTGTGTTGGGGACACAAGAGACTCTTTTTATTTGGTTGCAGGGTTGCTTGAGAGAGACCATCTTCATCCTACGCCTCCTACGGATTGATAAACCTTAGGTCATCCACTTGAGGGAAATTTGCTACTGTCCTACAAACCTCTGCATTTGGAGGCCCAACAACGTCTACAAGAAGAAGGTTGTGTAGTAGACATCAAGCTCTTTTCTGGCGTCGTTGCCGGGGAGGTGAGTGCTTGAAGGTATATCTTTAAATCTTGCAATCGAGTCTTTTAGTTTCTTGTTTTATCACTAGTTTAGTTTATGCCAACACGCATGGATTAACCATGTGTGCACACAAAGTCAATGCACATTTACTTTTGGCATACCATTAACAATTCAAAAATCATGTCCTGCATCTGTACCCAGCAGTTACTCACCTTTACTTCTACAATGTCATGTGAGTATTAAAATTGTATTGGTTCAATAGGGAAACTAAAAAGGGTTTCAATCCGCATCCCAATGGACATCAATTGTGGTTCAGATTACAGGGAGGTGCGCCTCCCTGTGCACTTCGTCCACCTCCCATCGATGTGAGACTTTCTTACTTTTTTGTCTTCTCTATATTTAACCCTATCATCATACTCTATTCCACCTGTAGTGCTATATCCATGGCTTGCGCTCATGTATTGCGTAAGAGTTAAAACGCTGAAGCGCGTTAAAAAGTATGAACCAATTGCTCGGCTTGCCGTCGGGGTTGTGCATGATAAATACTTTGTGTTAAGAAGACAGAGCATGACAAGACTATATGATTTTGTAGGGATAACTTATTTTAGCATTGATATTTTGAAAGACATGGTTTCTTGTTGATATGCTTGAGTATCTAAATCATCATGTCAAAACTAGACTATTGCTTTGAATCACATAAAAAGTCCAATTGTCCATGTTATAAAGAAAAGAACATGATATGACATGTTAAACAACACTCCACATCAAAAATTCCGTTTTTATCACCTACCTACTCGAGGACGAGTAGGAGTTAAGCTTGGGGATGCTGATACATCTCCAATGCATCTATAGTTTTTTATTGTTCCATATTGTTATATTATCAATCTTGGATGTTTTATAGTCATTTTATATCATTTTTTGGTACTAACTATTGACATAGTGCCAAGTGCCAGTTCTTGTTTTTCCGTCTTTTTTTTAACATCGAAGAAAATCAATATCAGACGGAGTGCAAATGCCACGAAACTTTACGAAGATTTTTTATGGACTAGAAGGAACATGTTGGGCCCTGGTTGCACCTGGGGGAAGTCCCGAGGAGGGGACAACCCACCAGGGCGCGCCAGGAGGCCCAGGTGCGCCCTGGTGGGTTGTGCCCACCTCGGGTGCCCCCGGACCGCCTCTTTGCTCTATAAATACCCAAAAATTCCCAAAACCCTAGGGGAGTCGATGAAATATTCATCGAGCCGCCGTATAGTCCAGAACCACCTGATCCAATCTAGACACCATCTCGGATGGGGTTCACCACCTCCATTGGTGCCTCTCCGATGATGTGTGAGTAGTTATTTGTAGACCTTCGGGGCCATAGTTAGTAGCTAGATGGCTTCATCTCTGTCTCTTGATTATCAATACAATGGTCTCTTGGATATCCATATGATGTAACTCTTTTTGCGGTGTGTTTGTTGGGATCTGATGAACTTTGAGTTTATGACCAGTCATATCTTTTTATATCCATGAAAGTTATTTGAGTTTCTTTGATCTCTTATAGCCTCGTATTTCTTCTCCGGTATTTGGGTTTTGTTTGGCCAACTTGATATATTTATCCTGCAATGGGAAGAGGTGCTGGTAGTGGGTTCAATCTTACGATGCTTGATCCCAGTGACAGAAAGGGAACCGACACGTATGTATCATTGCTACTAAGGATAAAAAGATGGGATCTATATCTACGCAATAGCTAAACAGATCTTGTCTACATCATGTCATCATTCTTATTGCATTACTTTGTTTTCCCATGAACTTAATACACTAGATGCATGCTGGATAGCGGTCGATGTGTGGAGTAATAGTAGTAGATGCAGGCAGGAGTCGGTCTACTAATCTTGGACGTAATGCCTATGTAATGATCATTGCCTGGATATCGTCATAATTATTTGAGGTTCTATCAATTTCCCACCAGTAATTTGTTTACCCACCGTTTGCTATCTTTCTTGAGAGAAGCCACTAGTGAAACCTACGGCCCCCGGGTCTTCTACCTCATATATTTGCTTGCGATCTATTTTTCCTTTGCATTTTTATTCAGATCTATTAAACCAAAAATACTTTGCTGCACTTTATTTTATTTGCGATCTATTATTTCAATCTACTACAATTTTCTGGCATCGTTACCCGAAAGGGATTGACAACCCCTTTAACACATCGGGTTGCGAGGTGTTGTTATTTGTGTGCAGGTGTTGTTTACGTTGTGTTGCTTGGTTCTCCTACTAGTTCAATAACCTTGGTTTCTTCACTAAGAGAAATACCTATCGTCGCTGTGCTGCATCATCCCTTCCTCTTTGGGGAAATACCAACGTAGTCCTAGCAGACAGGAGCTTTTCTGGCGCTATAGTCAGAGAGTTATCACGCAGTTCCTTACCTCCCTCGTAGTAAAAGGAAAAATCTTGGTTTTGGTATCTTTCAGATTCCTCATAGTGATCAACAGATATAAATACCAAGTGACTCAGAGAATAGAGCTATGCTCCCCGACAACGGCGCCAAAAAAAGGTCTTGATAACCCACAAGTATAGGGGATCACAATAGTTTTTTAGGGTAGAGTATTCAACCCAAATTTATTGATTCGACACAAGGGGAGCCAAAGTCACGAGTATTAGCAGTTGAGTTGTCAATTCAATCACACCTGAAAGACGTAATATCTGCAGCAAAGTATTTAGTAGCAAAGTAGTATGGAAGTAACGGTAATAGTGGCAAAAGTAACAGTAGCAGTTTTGTAGTGATTGTAACAGCAGTAGCAACGAAAGTAACTTAGCAAAGATCAATATGTGAAAAGCTCATAGGCAATGGATCAGCAATGATAATTGTGTTGGATAATATTCATCATGTAGCAGTCATAACATAGGGTGACACAGAACTAGCTCCAATTCATCAATATAATGTAGGCATGTATTCCGTATATAGTCATACGTGCTTATGGAAAAGAACTTGCATGCCATCTTTTGTCGCAGCGGCTCCTAATGGAAAAACTAAGGGATATTAAGGCCTCCTTTTAATAGAGAATCGGACCAAAGCATTAGCACTTAGTGAATACATGAACTCCTCAAACTATGGTAATCATCGGAAAGAATCCTAATTATTGTCACCTTGGGGTATGCGGATCATAACTCATAATAGGTGTCTACAACTTGCAAGAAGGATTAAGAACACAAATATATTCATGAAAACATAATAGGTTCAGATCTGAAATCATGGCACTTGGGCCCTAGTGACAAGCATTAAGCACAGCAAAGTCATAGCAACATCAATCTCAGAACATAGTGGATACCAGGGATCAAACCCTAACAAAACTAACTCGATTACATGATAAATCTCATCCAACCCATCACCGTCCAGCAAGCCTACGAAGGAATTACTCACGCACGGCGGTGAGCATCATGAAATTGGTGATGGAGGAAGGTTGGTGATGATGATGGCGACTAATCCCCCTCTCCGGAGCCACGAACGGACTCCAGATCAACCCTCCCGATGAAGAACAGGAGCCGGCGGCTCCATATCGAAAAACATGATGAATCATTCTCTCTGATTTTTTTTCTCCCTGAATACGGTTCTATGGAGTTGGAGTTAGGGTCGGAGAAGGTCTAGGGCGCCCACAAGCCCTCTAGGTGCGCCCCAGGTGGCGCCCCTAGGCCTGTGGCCACTGGGTGGACCCCCTCTGGTAACTTCTTGTGCTAGTATTTTTTATATATTCCATCAAAATTCTACATAATTTTTCACGTAAATCCGAGAATTTTTATTTCTGCACAAAAATAACACCATGGCAATTCTGCTGAAAACAGTGTTAGTCTGGGTTAGTTCCATTCAAATCATGCAAATTAGAGTCCCAAAGAAGGGCAAAAGAGTTTGGAAAAGTAGATACAATGGAGACGTATCACCCCGTACTCAAGGAGATTGAAAAATGGGGAAAGGATATGCGATCAAAGAACATTTGGTAACCATTGTTGGGGAACGTAGTAATTTCAAAAAAATTCCTACGCACACACAGGATCATGGTGATGCATAGCAACGAGAGGGGAGAGTGTGTCCACGTACCCTCATAGACCGAAAGCGGAAGCGTTAGCACAACGCGGTTGATGTAGTCGTACGTCTTCACGATCCAACCGATCCAAGTACCGAACGCACGGCACCTCCGAGTTCAGCACACATTCAGCTCGATGATGCCCCACGAACTCCGATCCAGCAGAGCTTCACGGGAGAGTTTCGTCAGCACGACGGCGTGATGACGGTGATGATGATGCTACCGACGTAGGGCTTCGCCTAAGCACCGCTACGATATGATCGAGGTGGATTATGGTGGACGGGGGCACCGCACACGGCTAGGAGAGATCAACAGATCAACTTGTGTGTCTAGAGGTGCCCCCCTGCCCCCGTATGTAAAGGAGCAAGGGGGAGGCCGGCCCCTGTATGCACGCCAGGAGGAGGAGTCCTCCTCCTAGTAGGAGTAGGACTCCTACTAGGAGGGGGAAAGGAAGGGGGAGAGGGAGAAGGAAAGGCCCCCCCCCTCCCCTAGTCCAATTCGGACCAAAGGGGGAGGGGCACGCGGCCTTCCCTAGGCCTGCCTTCTCTCTCTCTCCACTAAGGCCCATAAGGCCCACTATTTCTCCCGAGGGGTTCCGCTAACCCTCCGGCACTCCGGTTTTCTCCGAAACCACCCGGAACACTTCCGTGTCCGAATATAGCCGTCCAATATATCGATCTTTACGTCTCGACCATTTCGAGACTCCTCGTCATGTCCATGATCATATCCGGTACTCCGAACTACCTTCGGTACATCAAAACACAAAAACTCATAATACCGATCGTCACTGAACTTTAAGCGTGCAGACCCTACGGGTTCGAGAACTATGTAGACATGACTGAGACACGTTGCCGGTCAATAACTAATAGCGGAACCTGGATGCTCATATTGGCTCCTACATATTCTACGAAGATCTTTATCGGTCAAACCGCATAACAACATACGTTGTTCCCTTTGTCATCGGTATGTTACTTGCCCGAGATTCGATCGCCGGTATCTCAATACCTAGTTCAATCTTGTTATTGGCAAGTCTCTTTACTCGTTCCGTAATACATCATATCGCAACTAACTCATTAGTTACAATGCTTGTAAGGCTTATAGTAATGTGTATTACCGTGGGCCCAGAGATACCTCTCTGACAATCGGAGTGACAAATCCTAATCTTGATCTATGCCAACTCAACAAGTACCATTGGAGACACCTGTAGAGCACCTTTATAATCACCCAGTTACGTTGTGACGTTTGGTAGCACACAAAGTGTTCCTCCGGTAATCGGGAGTTGCATAACCTCATAGTCATAGGAACATGTATAAGTCATGAAGAAAGCAATAGCGGTAAACTAAACGATCAAGTGCTAAGCTAACGGAATGGGTCAAGTAAATCACATCATTCTCCTAATGATGTGATCTCGTTAATCAAATGACATCTCATGTCTATGGTTAGGAAACTTAACCATCTTTGATTAACGAGCTAGTCAAGTAGAGGCATACTAGTGACACTCTGTTTGTCTATGTATTCACACATGTACTAAGTTTCCGGTTAATACAATTCTAGCATGAATAATAAACATTTATCATGATATAAGGAAATAAATAATAACTTTATTATTGTCTCTAGGGCATATTTCCTTCAGTCTCCCACTTGCACTAGAGTTAATAATCTAATTCACATCTCCATGTGACTAATACCCAAAGGGTTTACTAGAGTCAATAATCTAGTTCACATTGCTATGTGATTAACACCCAAAGAGTGATCATGTTTTGCTTGTGAGAGAAGTTTAGTCTATGGGTCTGCAACATTCAGATATGTATGTATTTCGCAAATTTCTATGTCTACAATGCTCCGCACGGAGCTACTCTAGCTAATTGCTCCCACTTTCAATATGTATCCAGATTGAGACTTAGAGTCATCTAGATCGATGTAAAAAGCTTGCATCGACATAACTCTTTACGACGAACTCTTTTATCACCTCCATAACCGAGAAATATTTCCTTAGTCCTCTAAGGATAATTTTGACCGCTGTCCAGTGATCTACTCCTAGATCACTATTGTACTCCCTTGCCAGAATCATGCTAAGGTATACAATAGGACTGGTACACAGCATATCATACTTTATAGAACCTATGACCGAGGCATAGGGAATGACTTTTCATTCTCTTTCTATTTTCTGTCATGGTCAGGTTTTGAGTCTTTACTCAACTTCACACCTTGCAACACAGGCAAGAACTCCTTCTTTGACTGTTCCATTTTGAACTACTTCAAAATCTTGTCAAGGTATGTATTCATTGAAAATATATCAAGCATCTTGATCTATCTCTATAGATCTTGATGCTCAATTTGTAAGCAACTTCATCGAGGTCTTTCTTTAAAAAAAACTCTTTTCAAACACTCCTTTATGCTTTCCAGAAAATTCTACATTATTTCTGATCAACAAAATGTCATTCACATATACTTATCAGAAATGATGTAGTGCTCCCACTCACTTTCTTGTAAATACAGGCTTCTCCAAAAGTCTGTAAAAAACCATATGCTTTGATCACACTATCAAAACATTTATTCCAACTCCGAGAGGCTTGCACCAGTACATAAATGGATCATTGGAGCTTGCACACTTTGTTAGCACCCTTTGGATCGATAAAACCTTCAGGTTGCATCATATACAACTCTTCTTCCAAAAATCCATTCAGGAATGCAGTCTTTACATCCATTTGCCAAATTTCATAATCATAAAATGCGGCAATAGCTAACATGATTCGGACGGACTTAAGCATCGCTATGGGTGAGAAGGTCTCATCGTAGTCAACTCCTTGAACTTGTCAAAAACCTTTTGCAACAAGTCGAGCTTTGTAGACAGTAACATTACCATCAGCGTATGTCTTCTTCTTGAAGATCCATTTATTCTCGATGGCTTACCGATCATCAGGCAAGTCAACCAAAGTCCACACTTTGTTCTCATACATGGATCCCATCTCAGATTTGATGGCCTCAAGCCATTTTGCGGAATCTGGGCTCATCATCGCTTCCTCATAGTTCGTAGGTTCGTCATGGTCAAGTAACATGACTTCCATAAAGGATTACCGTACCACTCTGGTGCGACCATACTCTGGTTGTCCTACGAGGTTCGGTAGTAACTTGATCTGAAGTTTCATGATCATCATCATTAGCTTCCTCACTAATTGGTGTAGAGATCACTAGAACTGGTTTCTATGATGAACTACTTTCCAATTCGGGAGAAGGCACAATTACCTTATCAAGTTCTACATTCCTCCCACTCACTTCTTTCGAGAGAAACTTCTTCTCTAGAAAGGATCCACTTTTAGCAACAAATGTCTTGCCTTCGGATCTGTGATAGAAGGTGTACCCAACAGTTTCTTTTGGGTATCCTATGAAGACGCACTTTTCCGATTTTAGTTTGTGCTTATCTGGCCGAAACTTTTTTACATAAGCATCACAACCCCAAACTTTAAGAAATGACAGCTTTGGTTTCTTGCCAAACCATAGTTCATATGGTGTCATCTCAACGGATTTAGATGGTGCCCTATTTAACGTGAATGCAGCTGTCTCTAATGCATAACCCCAAAACGATAGCGGTAAATCAGTAAGAGACGTCATAGATCACACCATATCTAGTAAAGTGCGATTACGACATTCGGACACACCATTACGCTGTGGTGTTCCAGGTGGCATGCATTGCGAAACTATTCCGCATTGTTTTAAATGAAGACCAAACTCGTAACTCAAATATTCTCCTCCACGATCAGATCGTAGAAACCTTAGTTTCTTGTTACGATGATTTTCCACTTCACTCTTAAATTCTTTGAACTTTTCAAATGTTTCAGACTTATGTTTCATCAAGTAGATATACCCATATCTACTCAAATCACCTGTGAAGGTCAGAAAATAACGATACCCGCCACGAGCCTCAACACTCATAGGACCCCATACATCAGTATGTATTATTTCCAATAAGTCAGTTGCTCGCTCCATTGTTCCGTGGAACAGCGTTTTAGTCATCTTGCCTATGAGGCATGGTTCGCAAGCATCAACTGATTCATAATCAAGTGATTTCAAAAGCCCATCAGCATGGATTTTCTTCATGCTCTTTACACCAATATGACCTAAACGGCACTACCACAAATAAGTTGCACTATCATTATTAACTTTGCATCATTTGGTTTAAATATTATGAATATGTGTATCACTATGATCGAGATTCAATAAACCATTAACCTTGGGTGTATGACCATTGAAGGTTTTATTCATGCAGACAAAACAACAATTATTCTCGGACTTTAAATGAATAATCGAATTGCAATAAACATGATCAAATCATATTCATGTTAACACAAACACCAAATAACATTTATTTAGGTTCAACACTAATCCCGAAAGTATAGGAAGTATGCGATGATGATCATATCAATTTTGGAACCACTTCCAACACACATCGTCACTTCACCCTTAACTAGTCTCCGTTCATTCTGCAACTCCCGTTTCTAGTTACTAATCTTAGCAACTGAACTAGTATCAAATACTGAGGGGTTGCTATAAACACTAGCAAAGTACACATCAATAACATGTATATCAAATATACCTTTGTTCACTTTGCCATCCTTCTTATCCGCCAAATACTTGGGGCAGTTGTGCTTCCAGTGTCCAGTCCCTTTGCAATAGAAGCACTTAGTCTTAGGCTTAGGTCTAGACTTGGGCTTCTTCACTTGAGCAACAACTTGCTTGCCGTTCTTCTTGAAGTTCCCCTTCTTCCCTTTGCCCTTTTCTTGAAACTAGTGGTCTTGTCAACCATCAACACTTGATGCTTTTCTTGATTTCTACCTTCGTCGATTTTAGCATCGTGAAGAGCTTGGGAATCATTTCCGTTATCCCTTGCATATTATAGTTCATCACTAAGTTCTAGTAACTTGGTGATAGTGACTAGAGAACTTTGTCAATTACTATCTTATCTGGAAGATTAACTCCCACTTGATTCAAGCAATTGCAGTACCCAGACAATCTGAGCACATGCTCACTGGTTTAGCTATTCTCCTCCATCTTTATAGGCAAAGTACTGTCAGGGGTCTCCTACCTCTCGACACGGGCATGAGTATGAAATACTAATTTCAACTCTTGGAACATCTTATATGCTCTGTGGCGTTCAAAACATTTCTGAAGTCCCGGTTCTAAGCCGTAAAGGATGGTGCACTAAACTATTAAGTAGTCATCATACCGAGCTTCGTCAAACGTTCATAACGTCTGCATATGCTCCTGCAATAGGTCTGTCACCTAGCGGTGCATCAAGGACATAATTCTTCTATGCAGCAATGAGGATAATCCTCACATCATGGATCCAATCCGCATCATTGCTACTAACATTTTTCAATTTATTTTTCTCTAGGAACATATAAAAAACTGGGAAGCTATGTGCGAGCTATTGATCTACAACATAGATATGCAAATACTATCAGGACTAAGTTCATGATAAATTAAAGTTTGGTTAATCAAATTATTAAAGAACTCCCACTTAGATAGACATCCCTCTAATCATCTAAGTGATCATGTGATCCATATCAACTAAACCATGTCCGGTCATCACGTGAGATGGAGTAGTTTTCAATGGTGAACATCATTATGTTGATCATATCTTCTATATGATTCATGCTCGACCTTTCGGTCTCTAGTGTTCCGAGGCCATATCTGCATATGCTAGGCTCGTCAAGTTTAACTCGAGTATTCTACATGTGCAAAACTGGCTTGCACCCGTTGTATGTGAACGTAGAGCTTATCACACCCGATCATCACGTGGTGTCTCGGCATGACGAACTTTCACAACGGTGCATACTCAGGGAGAACACTTGTACCTTGAAATTTAGTGAGAGATCATCTTATAATGCTACCATCGATCTAAGCAAAATAAGATGCATAAAAGATAAACATCACATGCAATCAATATAAGTGATATGATATGGCCATCATCATCTTGTGCTTGTGATCTCCATCTCCGAAGCATCGTCATGATCACCATCGTCACCGGCTTGACACCTTGATCTCCATCGAAGCATCGTTGTCGTCACGCCAACTATTGCCTCCATGACTATTGCTACCGCTTAGTGATAAAGTAAAGCAATTACATGGCGATTGAATTTCATACAATAAAGCGACAACCATATGGCTTCTGCCAGTTGCCGATAACTGTGTTACAAAACATGATCATCTCATACAATAAAATTTAGCATCATGTCTTGACCATATCACATCACAACATGCCCTACAAAAACAAGTTAGACGTCCTCTACTTGGTTGTTGCAAGTTTTACGTGGCTGCTACGGGTTGAGCAAGAACCGTTCTTACCTACGCATCAAAACCACAATGATATTTCGTCGAGTTAGTGATGTTTTAACCTTCAACAAGGACCGGGCGTAGTCACACTCGGTTCAACTAAAGTTGGAGAAACTGACACCCGCCAGCCACCTGTGTGCAAAGCACGTTGGTAGAACCAGTCTCGCGTAAGCGTGCGCGTAATGTCGGTCCGGGCCGCTTCATCCAACAATAGCGCCGAACCAAAGTATGACATGCTGATAAGCAGTATGACTTGTATCGCCCACAACTCACTTGTGTTCTACTCGTGCATATAACATCTACGCATAAACCTGGCTCGGATGCCACTGTTGGGGAACATAGTAATTTCAAAAAAAAAATCCTACGCACACATAGGATCATGGTGATGCATAGCAACAGAGGGGAGAGTGTGTCCACGTACCCTCATAGACCAAAAGCGGAAGCGTTAGCACAACGCGGTTGATATAGTTGTACGTCTTCATGATCCGGCCGATCCAAGTACCGAATGCACGGCACCTCCGAGTTCAGCACACGTTCAGCTCGATGACGTCCCACGAACTCCGATCCAGCAGAGCTTCACGGGAGAGTTTCATCAGCACGACGGCGTGATGACGGTGATGATGATGCTATCGACGCAGGGCTTCGCCTAAGCACCGCTACGATATGATCGAGGTGGATTATGGTGGAGGGGGCACCACACACGGCTGGGAGAGATCAACAGATCAACTTGTGTGTCTAGAGGTGCCCCCGTGCCCCCGTATATAAAGGAGCAAGGGGGAAGGCCGGCCAGCCCCTGTAGGCGCGCCGGGAGGAGGAGTCCTCCTCCTAGTAGGAGTAGGACTCCCCTCTTTTCTACTCCTACTAGGAGGGGGAAAGGAAGGGGACAGGGAGAAGGAAAGGGGGGCGTCGCCCCCTCTCCTAGTACAATTCGGACCAGAGGGGGAGGAGCGCGCGACCTACCCTAGGCCAGCCCTCTCTCTCCACTAAGGCCCATAAGGCCCACTATTTCTCCCAGGGGGTTCCGGTAACCCTCCGGCACTTCAGTTTCCTCCGAAACCACCCGAAACACTTCCGGTGTCCGAATATAGTCGTCCAATATATCGATCTTTACGTCTCGACCATTTAGAGACTCCTCGTCATGTCCGTGATCATATCCGGTACTCCAAACTACCTTTGGTACATCAAAACACAAAAACTCATAATACCGATCGTCACCGAACTTTAAGCGTGTGGACCCTGCGGGTTCGAGAACTATGTAGACATGACTGGGACACGTCTCCGGTCAATAACCAATACCGAAACCTGGATGCTCATATTGGCTCCTACATATTCTACGAAGATCTTTATTGGTCAAACCGCATAACAACATACGTTGTTCCCGTTGTCATCGGTATGTTACTTGCCCGAGATTTGATTGTCGGTATCTCAATACCTAGTTCAATCTCGTTACCGGCAAGTCTCTTTACTCGTTCCGTAATACATCATCTCGCAACTAACTCATTAGTTACAATGCTTGCAAGGCTTATAGTGATGTGTATTACCGAGTGGGCCCAGATATACCTCTCCGATAATTGGAGTGACAAATCCTAATCTTGATCTATGCCAACTCAACAAGTACCATTGGAGACACCTGTAGAGCACCTTTATAATCACCCAGTTACTTGTGACGTTTGGTAGCACACAAAGTGTTCCTCCGGTAATCGGGAGTTGCATAACCTCATAGTCATAGGAACATGTATAAGTCATGAAGAAAGCAATAGCAGTAAACTAAACGATCAAGTGCTAAGCTAACAAAATGGGTCAACTCAATCACATCATTCTCCTAATGATGTGATCTCGTTAATCAAATGACAACTCATGTCTATGGTTAGGAAACTTAACCATCTTTGATTAATGAGCTAGTCAAGTAGAGGCATACTAGTGACACTCTGTTTGTCTATGTATTCACACATGTACTAAGTTTCCGGTTAATACAATTCTAGCATGGATAATAAACATTTATCATGAGATAAGTAAATAAAATAATAACTTTATTATTGCCTCTATGGAATATTTCTTTCAACCACACCCTGGGAAGGCATGTTTATTGATGGAAGAAGCGGAAGAGGGATAAGGTGGACCCTATGTTTGCTACTGCAGGCACACCAAATCCCTTCAAATAATCCTAAAACCAACACTACACCAATTTCATCAGGGGTAGATACAAATTTAATTATGAGACCAAGGAACGTGAATTGGATGGTAAAGACCAAAAGTCAAGGAACTCCATGTAATTAACTAAGCCTTTCAAAGATCATCAACAAGGATGTCGTCCAGGAGAACAGTATCTTATACGGCAACAAAGTCACCTTGGATGAGCGAGCGACTCGCTTGAAAGGACAGGTTGACTACATGTCACCCTTGTACTCCTCCATGGAAAACATCCTTGTTCCTCCAAATATAATTGAAGTATGCAGCCCTAAAGTGAATGACTGGCGATGGGGTGGTGGTCTTGTGTATACGAATAGTTGTTATCTTAAATTTTTCCCAAACTTGACTATCTATAGTAACCTTGTCATCGTGTTACTTAAAGCATCTACAACCAAACTTACCAAATCTGCCCCCCTAAACGCCCACGGACGTGCCTGGTCAGTGATCGGGCGTGTCCGTTTTGAACCCCTATTTCTCCATCTATGTAGCCACACTCCTCATTTTCTCCCTCATATGTCCGGTCACTTGCATGTGTTTGGTGGATATGAAGAGAGAGAAAGAAAAGAATGAATAAAGAAAGAGAAAAGGTGGTCTGGGGTGGGCCGTGCTCTACGTGGCGGACCGACTAGGCGCATCTGTGAGCCCTTATATCCTCCCCGAGATGTATAAGGGTGATATGAGGGGTCC
This sequence comes from Triticum dicoccoides, assembly GCF_002162155.2. Classification (NCBI taxonomy): domain Eukaryota; kingdom Viridiplantae; phylum Streptophyta; class Magnoliopsida; order Poales; family Poaceae; genus Triticum; species Triticum dicoccoides. Next base: position 518,839,803 of record NC_041384.1, on the reverse strand, counting down.
GGTTGGGTCACTTTTTTCCTTCTCTCTCCTATTCGGTCACTGACCGAGCGTGTCCGCGGATGTTTGAGGAGGATTTGAGGATGCTGGTTCTAGATGCTCTTGTGTTTTTAAGATGCATTCTTAAATTAACATTGTCATCGTCTTATGTAGAGTTAACGATCCTATTCTTTATATTTTATGTACCTGAGAAGGTTTCCTACATAGTGAAATATCAAGTAATAATTATCTTCTATTTTATTGGTATCAACAAATGTCGCCGACCTAGACTTTAGTATTGTTCTATTCATAAGCCTAACATCATATATTTTTCCACTAGAAGGTTCTATATTGTAAGTGTTCCCTAGATCTTTCGTGTTCACAAACCTTTCTAGTATCACCTATAGGAAACATGTGACAGAAGAGTGGTTTGTGAACCTTTCGGGGCGAAATACCTCAGGAACTGTCAAGCTACAAGCTCTTAATGGTAACGTACAAGTGTAGATAAGGATAGTTCTCTAGTATTCTAAGAATACGAAGAGAACTATCCTCAAGTCTAGATGAGCGACATTTGTTGATGCCAATAAAAGAGAAGAGAATTATTCTTTGTTGTTTCATACCTAGGAAGTATCCTCTCTAGGTTTTCTCATAATAGTTATCATGGCACCAAAAATGAGCCTTTTAGCTCAAAAATGGTGTCATGGCAACAAAAAATGATGCCTTGGAAGCAAAAACGAGTCAGTGGTAATGTGGTAATGTGGTAATGTTGCTACATGCTAATTAGTTTGATAATTATTGTTGCTATGTGCTTATATGTAATGTTTGGTATATATGTTGATATAGAAGGCATTTTTTTATGTTGATATATATGCTAATATTTTTTTCTATGTTTCTATATGTTTGATATCTATGTTGATATATTTTGTTATTTGCTAATGACATATTTTTCGTCGACATCATCAATAGTTTCTCCCCAAATGCGGTAAAGGGAGGGTGCGCGTCTTGGGCCGGCACACAATCTTTTAGGGTAAGATCAGATTGGATTGTGGGCTCGGTTAATTAAATGGCGGTTACTGAACATCAAATACTATAGTGCACTCATGGGTTGACCCAAAAGCACAGTGCACATAATTTATTGTTTAAATGATTGGGATAATGTTTAGAATGGTTTTGAGGTCTCAAAATGTACCTTTTTATGTAGCCCAATACAAAGCCACGTAAAAATATCCAACATGTTTGGAATTATAGTATATTTTATTTGAAAACTTAATTGCAATTTATTTATTAAAGGGATTTGAATTTTAAGTGTGTTATATATTGCTCCAGAAATTATGGAATACTTATTCTAGCTTCCTAATAATATTGGAAGGCTATAATGCGGATTTCAAGAGAAATCGCCACATGAAATCTGTTAGTTTAACATAGATGGAATCAAACCATTTTATTAAATTTGCATTTTATTTCAGGTTTAATCCAAAATTATTTTCTTTTATTTCTTATTAAAATTTGGGAGGGCCAACATAATGAACATGAGGCTCTAGCCAAATTTATTAGGGTTTAAGAGGGTATGTTTTGACAATGGGCATTTAAGGTTTTAGCCCTTTCCAAAAGATGAGGGTTGAAAAAATTATCATTTCATATTAACATTGAATGCAATATGATGCTCAGAAATGATTATGATATAGGAATCAATTTCTAAGAGAAGTATGGGTCATGGACTATTACAAGAGCTCATTCCCATCATCATTCCTTGTCCCTCTCCTCCGCATAGAGGAAAGAGGGTTATAAGCGGGTGCAGGCTTTTGGCAGGCAACCTCCATGAAGGTGGTTAGTTTGATTTTGATCATCATATTTTGGAGTTCCCAAAAAACCTAAAAAAATCTACACAATATGAATGTATTCTACATGTGTATAAAGTCTAACTATGAAATACATTATAGTGAGAGCTACACAAAAAGACAAAATCATGCATTTCTAATAGTGAACAGTGTTTGTACTGTTCATCAATTTCAGATCATAATTTTGTCTTTTTGTGTAGCTCTCATCATAATGTATATCATCATCAAAAACTGCACACATGTAGAATATATCCATAAGAACATGTATGATTTTTTAAGATTTTTTTGAAATGTAAAATATTTTTTACTTTATTTTTAAAAATGGCCTTCATGGAGGTCGCGAGCCATTGGCATTTTCCAGATTATAAGCCTTCTATTGTACTTGCTCTTAGCCGCAATTTTTGTTTCTTTTGTAAATCAAGTGGGCTCATTTGGAGCACTTTCAAGTGCACAAGTAGTAACTCCAAGTGATGGCATGCCAACAGACGTACACGGTGAGACAAGGGAGCAAGTACGAATTCAATGTGTACCAAAAATATCAATATTTCGTCATTATGGCATGGGAGAAAACATAAAAAAGGTAGTTTAACATTTACAGCAAAATGACTTATATTTCAACATGTTTACTTGAACGTACATTGCTACTTCATAATAAGGTCATGGTTAGAGCATCTATAATCGGACCTCTCAAACTGGACTCATAAGGCCGGGCGGACCGCCCGGTCATTGTCCGGTCACGGTTTTTTGACCTAAACGGGCCTCTCAAACGGCCCTCGAACTCCCGGGCTGACCGACACCTTCTATATTTAGTTTAAATATGGGACAGATATGGGGCACCCGGTCACGCCCACCATGTCGGCCTGACGGCGTGGCCCCACACGGACTTCCAAATGACCAACTACCCCATGCCGAAAGATCCATGGACATAAAAAATTACTCTCAGTGTATAAAAAGGGCTTTAATGAAGAATGTTGTCGCCCTATTGCAGCAATTGATTGCATGCACACGGATTGCTTCTTGACACACAACAAACTTCACTTAAATGCAAGGTCTTATCGGGGAAATGCAAGGTTTCTTCTTTTTCCGGAAAACTTCCGTGCAAAGAACACAAGAAGTAAAAAATTACGTTTAAGTTCATAGATAATCTAGAGTACAAACACTGGAGCATGCCAGAAGTGCGTCGTTGTCATCGCCCCTCCCCATTGGAGCCGGGCAAACCTTATTGTAATAGACAATCGAAAGTCGTTATGCTAAGACCCGAGAGTATCAACACACGAGAACAGCAACCGCCGTCGATGAAGAGAAGTGTAGATCAGAAGAATCCAACCTGAAAACACACAAGCACAAACGAGCGAACACCAGATCCAAGTAGAACCACAAAAAATAAACGCCGACCGAATCCCACGAGATCCGTCAGAGACACACGTCCACACACCTTCCGATGGCGCTAGAAACACCATAATAATGGAGGCTAGACGGGAAGAACCTTATTTCAACTTCAGGGAGCCACCGCCGCCTTCTTGTCTTTATGTGTTTTTGAGCAGGACACAAACCCTAAACGAACAAAAAAAAACACCTAAAAACAAAACAGGGGCCCTCCCACCAGCAAGGACCGGGATCCACCGGGATCCACAGCGCCTGTAAAGGCCATGCAAGACGAAGCCATGCAAGGGTTTCTTCATGCTAGAAGTAGTTATTAGAAAAAAAATGAAAATAAAAACATTGCAACAAGACAGAAAACACTAGACAAATCTTCAAGATATAGAGTTCATACAATTAAAGCGACCACATCATGATCACGATAGAAAAATGAAATGCAAAGTAAACCTTATGTAGCAGTAGACAATACTAATCATAACATTTCTCAATAAGGCAAACCAGCAACACTGTATTCACAACTCGAAACTGCTCTACACACGATAAAAGCGTACACGATGTGAAGACGACTAAGTATCCAGCGGCCGTTGCTCTCCTGTACACCTGCATGTGTGGCTGGATTTCACTGTCGTGCGTGAATCGTCTGTGTTTTATCGTCCGTATAGCACTGCTCTTCACAACTATGCCTTGCTCCAACATCTACTTTTTTTTCGAGAAACCCATCTACTTCTACATTACAAAATTTTCTCGAAGTAATAGTAATGGAACCAAGCAACTCTTTACAAATCCTAAGCACTCCATCAGTCGTACTAGCACCTAAAACCCCTCATGTATCCTTACCAATCAAACAATCCACAAATTTACAGAACCCTTCAACGCAAAAAAAAAAAAGGAGTAACAATGAAGATCAGCGAGGTGCACCCATGTAGAGTATCCGTCACCTGCTGCGCCGCCGGTCAGCGGCGTATTGCGAGAGCGGGACGAGCTCCGAGAGTGGCGTCGCGAGCGGCGTGGTGACTGGCGTGGGGATGGGGGACGATCTGCAAACGGGGCACGACGCGCTCCTGCGCAGCCAGGCGTCGAGGCACATGACGTGGAACCTGTGCCTGCACTCGGGCATCAGCCGTAGCATCACGCCGTCCATGTACTCGGACAGGCAGATCGAACACATGGCGTCGCCGCCCGCGGCCCTGGAGAAGAGGGCCTTGGGATACGACGCGATGGCAGCGAGGTCGAGCCCGACTGGCGACGAGGCGGCCGCGGCTGCCGAGGAGTAGGCCTCGGGGGACTCGGACCCCTCGGCGACGAACAGCACGCGCGGGACGGTGATGGAGAGGTGGCTGGAGCTGGACGTGGGCGTGATGGCGCCGGCGAAGTGGCCGCCCGCGCCCTCGCCGTGTCGGAAGCAGAAGTAGGACGCGAGCAGGACGGAGGCGAGGAGGACGAGGAAGCCAAGCGCGATGGCAATGGAGTAGCCGAGGCCGAGCGTGGCGAGCGAGGAGAGGAGGGACGGTGTCGTCATGGCGAGGGTAGCGGTACCGGCGGCGGCGGCGGCCGAGATGATTTTGCAGTGGGAAAGTGGAGGAATGGCATCGGTGGCGTGCGCGTGTGGGGTGGGTCGATCGAACGACTAGCTCTAGCTAGAGTCGAGTCCTGGTGGAGTGGGGTGGAAGGGAGTAAATGTGGATGGTGGCGTGGTGATTTTTCTTCGTTTCCTTCTCGTCCCGTCGCGGCGAGGGGGCGCTAGATCTGATGGTGGTGGGTGGACGGCGCCAGCGGCTGCATTTATTGCCGGAGAAGTGGCACGGGCCGAGGAGTAATGGCGGCGGATGGAGATGCTCTGCTCGGCTCAGCTGTCATGACTTCGGGAGGGAGAGGACGGGAGCGTCGTGGCATGGCAGCGTGGGAGGGGGGCTATCTGCCTGTGCTCACTGCTGGAGTGCTGCGGCATGGGATGTTGGATGTTGGAGGTCACTCCGTTTGACCTTTGGAGCGCCATGCTGGTGAGCAATGCCACTCAGAGCGGGGTCAATTCCTTGGAAGATATCCTGTCGTTGAGGCACCATGGATCAGTGATGGTGATATGCAACATTGATACTAAGTAAAATGCTTTATTTTTTCCATGGTCCATTGTTTGTTTGTTTGTTTTTTCTAAAACATGATCAGATTTATATAAAGATTCATCAAACAAACAAAGCACCTCAGATGTAATAAAATTTACATTGAAGTCCATGGACTATCGAACGACTAGGCAGCCGCCAGAACGAGCCACCGACGCACCGCTGTCGCGGCTCTCACACCAGGGCCGGCCTAATCTTGCCGATGACAACTGAAAAATCTTCAAGCACGTGCCCCTAAGAACTAGGGCCCCGGAGCCGCAGTCGTCACTGTTTGAATCCTTGAATCAATCTAAAGAACTTGGCACCTAATCACGCCGTGGCATGACAAGGAACCTTAACCACCCTGCTCCGAGGAGCTGGAAGGAATTTGCGCTGAAGCTCCATCTAATCTGTCTCAGCGAACGAACTTGAGGACGATCGAAGCCCAAAAGAGTAACTTGAAGAAGAAGCGTTGTTATCCGTTCGAGTGTCCCCCATGTGAGCAGTAAAGCCCCACCCATCTACTGGGAGACGAGGCACCGGGATTCCCCTCCCTACCACTGTCCGCCAAATCAACAAGCGGAGGGGAGGCGAATCCATGGACTCGCCGGCGAAGATCGAGAGAATGAAGGCTTTATCCTAGTCGCCTTGCGAGAGGTCGTTGGCACTTAAGCTATAGTTTATCCTTAGTTCTCGTTGTTGTTTTCTTATGGCTAACTTGTATTTTACTTTTCCACTGGGCATGTCTCATCCAATTCTTCGTAATTCACTAAAGACTAGAAGAGTTGGGCGCCCTGCAGAGCCGTTGTTGTTGTTTGGTTTTCATAAAATTGACTCTGTTTTAAAATATAAAGTGTATAAGATTTTGAAAAGTCAAGCCTCTATAAGTTAGGCCAAATTTGTAGAGAAGTATATTGATACGTCTCCAATGTATCTATAATTTTTTATTGCTCCATGCTATATTATCTACTGTTTTGGACATTATTAAGCTTTATTATCCACTTTTGTATTATTTTTGGGACTAACCTATTAACCGGAGGCCCAACCCAGAATTGTTGTTTTTTGCCTGTTTTAGGGTTTCAAAGAAAAGGAATATCAAACGGAGTCCAAACGGAATGAAACCTTCCGGAACGTGATTTTTAGGAAAATTATGATCCGGGAGACTTGGACCCTACGTCAAGAAACAAAACAGCAGGGCACGAGGTAGGGGGCGTGCCTACCCCCACCAGGCGCGCCTCCACCCTCGTGGGCCCCCTGTTGCTCCACCGACGTACTCCTTCCTCCTATATATATACCTACGTACCCCGAAATGGTCAGATACGGAGCCAAAACCCTAATTCCACCGCCGTAACTTTCTGTATCCACGAGATCCCATTTTGGGGCCTGTTCCGGAGCTCCGCCGGAGGGGGTAGCCTCTCCGATGAAGTGTGAGTAGTTTACCTCAGACCTACGGGTCCATAGTTAGTAGCTAGATGGCTTCTTCTCTCTTTTTGGATCTCAATACAATGTTCTCCCCCTCTCTTGTGGAGATCTATTCGATGTAATCTTCTTTTTGCGGTGTGTTTGTTGAGACAGATGAATTATGGATTTATGATCAAGTCTATCTATGAATAATATTTGAATCTTCTCTGAATTCTTTTATGTACAATTGGTTATCTTTGCAAGTCTCTTCAAATTATCAGTTTGGTTTGGCCTACTAGATTGATCTTTCTTGCAATGGGAGAAGTGCTTAGCTTTGGTTTCAATCTTGCGGTGTCATTTCCCGGTGACAGTAAGGGCAGCAAGGCACATATTGTATTGTTGCCATCGAAGATAACAAGATGGGGTTTTCTTCATATTGCATGAGTCTATCCCTCTACATCATGTCATCTTACTTAAGGTGTTACTCTGTTTTTAACTTAATACTCTAGATGCATGCTGGATAGCGGTCGATGAGTGGAGTAATAGTAGTAGATGCAGGCAGGAGTCGGTCTACTTGTCTCGGACGTGATGCCTATATACATGATCATACCTAGATATTCTCATAACTATGCTCAATTCTGTTAATTGCTCAACAGTAATTTGTTCACCCACCGTAGAATACTTATGCTCTTGAGAGAAGCCACTAGTGAAACCTATGGCCCCCGGGTCTATCTTTATCATATTGATCTCCTACTACTTAGTTATTTCCTTTGCTATTTACTTTGTCTTTATTTTACTTTGCATCTTTATCATAAAAATACCAAAAATATTATCTTATCGTATCTATCAGATCTCACTCTCGTAAGTGGCCCTATAGGGATTGACAACCCCTATTTGCGTTGGTTGCGAGGATTTATTTGTTTTGTGCAGGTGCGAGGGACTCGCGCGTAGCCTCCTACTGGATTGATACATTGGTTCTCAAAAACTGAGAGAAATACTTATGCTACTTTGCTGCATCATCCCTTCCTCTTCGGGAAAAATCAACGCAATGCTCAAGAGGTAGCAAGAAGGATTTCTGGCGCCGTTGCCGGGGAGGTCTACGGAAAAGTCAACATACCAAGTACCCATCACATACCCTTATATCATGCATTACATTATTTGCCATTTGCCTCTTGTTTTCCTCTCCCCCCACTTCACCCTTGCCATTTTGTTCACCCTCTCTCTCTTTATCCTCCCTCTCTATTTGCCTCTTTTTGCCCGCTTGCTTTTTGTTTGCTTGTGTGTTAGTTTGCTTGCTTGTCACGATGGCTCAAGATAATACTAAATTGTGTGACTTCACCAATAGTAACAACAATGATTTTATTAGCACTCCGATTGCTCCTCTTACCGGTGCTGAATCTTGTGAAATTAATGCTGCTTTGCTGAATCTTGTCATGAAAGATCCGTTCTCCGGCCTTCCTAGTAAAGATGTCGCTACCCATCTAAATAGCTTCGTTGATTTGTGTGACATGCAAAAGAAGAAAGATGTGGATAATGATATTGTTAAATTGAAGCTATTTCCTTTTTCGCTTAGAGATCGTGCTAAAGCTTGATTTTCGTCTTTAAAAATAGTATTGATTCATGGAACAAGTGCAAAGATGCTTTTATCTCTAAGTATTTTCCTCCCACTAAGATCATCTCTCTTAGAAACGATATTATGAATTTTAAGCAACTTGATCATGAACATGTTGCACAAGCTTGGGAGAGAATGAAATTAATGATACGTAATTTCCCTACTCATGGTTTAAATTTGTGGATGATTATACAAAACTTTTATGCCGGATTGAATTTTGCTTCTAGAAATCTTTTAGATTCGACCGCGGGAGGCACTTTTATGGAAATCACTTTAGGAGAAGCTACTAAACTCCTAGATAATATTATGGTTAATTATTCTTAATGGCATACTGAAAGATCTACTAATAAAAAGGTGCATGCGATAGAAAAAATTAATGTTTTGAGTGGAAAGATGGATGAACTTATGAAATTATTTGCTAATAAGAGTGTTTTTTCTGATCCTAATGATATGCCCTTGTCTACTTTGATTGAGAATAACAATGAATTTATGGATATGAATTTTGTTGGTAGGAACAATTTTGGTAACAACGCGTATAGAGAAAATTTCAATCGCCTTACCCTAGTAATCCCTCTAATAATTATGGTAACTCCTACATCAATTCTTATGGAAATTATAATAAGATGCCCTCTGATTTTGAATCTAATATTAAAAAATTTATTACTTCGCAAAAGAATTTTAACGCTATGATTGAAGAAAAATTGCTTAAGATTGATGATTTGGCTAGAAACGTTGATAGAATTGCTCTTGATGTTAATTCTTTGAAACTTAGATCTATTCCACCTAAGCATGATATCAATGAGTCTCTCAAAGCCATGAGAATTTTCATTGATGAGTGCAAAAAAAGAACCGCTAGGATGCGTGCAAAGAAAGATGCCTTTATAAAAGTGTGGTCTTCTAGTTCCTATGAAAATAAAGATGAAGATCTAAAAATAATTGATGTGTCCCCTATTAAATATTTGTTTTGCAATATGAATCTTGATAATGATGAGACTGAATATGATCCACCTTTACCTGGAAGGCGTTCCAAGAATTCGGAATTTGTTGATCTTGATGCTAAATTTGATAAATGTGAGATTGAAGAAATTAAAACCCTAGATGTTGCTAAACCCACTATTATGGATTTCAAGGAATTTAACTATAAAAATTGCTCTTTGATTGATTGTATTTCCTTGTTGCAATCCGTGCTAAATTCTCCTCATGCTTATAGTCAAAATAAAGCGTTTACTAAACATATCGTTGATGCCTTGATGCAATCTTATGAAGAAAAACTTGAATTGTAAGTTTCTATCCCTAGAAAACTTTATGATAAGTGGGAACCAACTATTAAAATTAAAATTAAAGATCATGAATGCTATGCTTTATGTGATTTGGGTGCTAGTGTTTCCATGATTCCAAAGACTTTGTGTGATTTGTTAGGTTTCTGTGATTTTGATGATTGCTCTCTAAACTTGCACCTTGCGGATTCCACTATTAAGAAACCTATGGGAAGAATTAATGATGTTATTATTGTTGAAAATAGAAATTATGTGCCTGTAGATTTTATTGTTCTTGACATAGATTGTAATCCTTCATGTCCTATTATTCTTGGTAGACCTTTCCTTAGAACGATTGATGCAATTATTGATATGAAGAAGGAAATATTAGATTCCAATTTCCATTAAGGAAAGGCATGGAACACTTTCCTAGAAAGAAGATTAAATTACCTTATGAATCTATTATGAGAGCCACTTATGGATTGCCTACCAAAGATGGCAATACCTAGATCTATTATTGCTTGTTATGCCTAGCTAGGGGCGTTAAACGATAGCGCTTGTTGGGAGGCAACCCAATTTTATTTTTATTCCTTGATTTTTGCTCCTGTTTAGTAATAAATAATTTATCTAGCTTCTGTTTTGATTGTGTTTTTGTGTTTAATTAGTGTTTGTGCCAAGTAAAACCATTGGGAAGACTTGGGGAAAATCTTGTTGAACTTGCTGTAAAAAATAGAAACTTTAGCGCTCACGAGAACTGCTGTCATTTTTATTTGGAGAGTGATATTTAGTTAATTCTTTTTGCAGATGATTAACAGATAAATTCCTCAAGTCCAGAAATTTATTTTATAATTTTTGGTGTTTCAGATCTTGCGCTAGCTACAGATTACTACAGACTGTTCTGTTTTTGACAGATTCTGTTTTTCGTGTGTTGTTTGCTTATTTTGATGAATCTGTGGCTAGTAAAATAGTTTATAAACCATAAAGAAGTTGGAATACAGTAGGTATAACACCAATATAAATAAATAATGAGTTCATTACAGTACCTTGAAGTGATCTTTTATTTTCTTTCGCTAACGGAGCTCACAAGGTTTTCTACTTTAAGTTTTGTGTTGTGAAGTTTTCAAGAACAAGCAGTGGCAAGAGCCTAAGCTTGGGGATGCCCATGGCACCCTGAATATAATCTAAGGACACCTAAAAGCCAAAGCTCGGGGATGCCCCGGAAGGCATCCCCTCTTTCGTCTACTTCTATCGGTAACTTTACTTGGAGCTATATTTTTATTTACCACATGATATGTGTTTTGCTTGGAGCGTCTTGTATGATTTAAGTCTTTGCTTGTTAGTTTACCACAATCATCCTTGCTGTACACATCTTTTGAGAGAGCCATACATGATTTGAAATTTGTTAGAATACTCTATGTGCTTCGCTTATATCTTTTGAGTTATATAATTTTGCTCTAGTACTTCATTTATATCTTTTAGAGCACGGTGGTGGATTTGTTTTATAGAAACTATTGATCTCTCATGCTTCACTTAGATTATTTTGAGAGTCTTAAATATCATGGTAATTTGCTTAAAATCTTAATATGCTTGGTATACAAGATTAATAATAAAACTTTCTTATGAGTGTGTTGAATACTATGATAAGTTTGATACTTGATAATTGTTTTTAGATATAGAGATGTTGATATTAAAGTCACGCTATTTGAGTAGTTGTGAATTTGAGAAATACTTGTGTTGAAGCTTGTGATTCCCATAGTATGCACATATGGTGAACCATTATGTGATGAAGTCGGAGCATGCTTTATTTATTGATTGTCTTCCTTATGAGTGGCGGTCGGGGACGAGCAATGGTCTTTTCCTACCAATCTATCCCCCTAGGAGCATGCGCGTAATACTTTGCTTTGATAACTTGTAGATTTTTGCAATAAGTATATGAGTTCTTTATGACTAATGTTGAGTCCATGGATTATACGCACTCTCACCCTTCCACCTTTGCTAGCCTCTCTAATACCGCGCACTTTTCGCCGGTATCATACACCCACCATATACCTTCCTCAAAACAGCCACCATTCCTACCTATTATGGTTTTTCCATAGCCATTCCGAGATATATTGCCATGCAACTTTCCACTGTTCCGTTTATTATGACACACTCCATCATTGTCATATTGCTTAGCATGATCATGTAGTTGACATCATATTTGTGGCAAAGCCACCATTTATAATTCTTTCATACATGTCAATCATAAGTCATTGCATATCCCGATACACCGCCGGAGGCATTCACATAGAGTCATATTTTGTTCTAAGTATCAAGTTGTAATTGTTGAGTTGTAAGAAAAATAAAAGTGTGATGATCATCATTATTACAGCATTGTCCCAGTGAGGAAAGGATGATGGAGACTATGATTCCCCCACAAGTCGGGATGAGACTCCGGACGAAAAATAAATAAAAGAGGCCAAAGAAGCCCAAATAAAAAAAAGGGAGAAAGAAAAGAGGCCATAAAAAGGAGAAAAGGCCCAAAAAATGAGAGAAAAAGAGAAAGGGACAATGTTACTATCCTTTTATCACACTTGTGTTTCAAAGTAGCACCATGATCTTCATAGTACAAAGTAGCACCATGATCTTCATAGTAGAGAGTCTATGATGTTATCACTTTCATATACTAGTGGGAATCTTTCATTATAGAACTTGGCTTGTATATTCCAATGATGGGCTTCCTCAAATTGCCCTAGGTCTTCATGAGCAAGCAAGTTGGATGCACACCCACTTAGTTTCTTTTTAAGCTTTCATATACTTATAGCTCTAGTGCATCCGTTGCATGGCAATCCCTACTCACTCACATTGATATCTATTAATGGGCATCTCCATAGCCCGTTGATACACCCAGTTGATGTGAGACTATATTCCCCTTTTTGTCTTCTCCACAAATACCATTCTATTCCACCTATAGTGCTATATCCATGGCTCACGCTCATGTATTGCGTGAAAATCGAAAAAGTTTTGAGAATGTCAAAAGTATGAAACAATTACTTGGCTAGTCATCGGTTGTGCATAATTTAAATGTTTTGTGTGGTGAAGATAGAGTATAGCCAGACTATATGATTTTGTAGGGATAACTTTCTTTAGCCATGTTATTTTGAGAAGACATAATTACTTTGTTAGTATGCTTGAAGTATTATTATTTTTATGTCAATATGAACTTTTGTCTTGAATCTTTCGGATCTGAATATTCATACCACAATTAAGAAGAATTACATTAAAATTATGCCAAGTAGCACTCCGCATCAAAAAATCTGTTTTTATCATTTACCTACTCGAGGACGAGCAGGAATTAAGTTTGGGGATGCTTGATACGTCTCCAACGTATCTATAATTCTTGATTGCTCCATGCTATATTATCTACTGTTTTGGACATTATTGGGCTTTATTATCCACTTTTATATTATTTTTGGAACTAACCTATTAACCGGAGGCCCAGCCCAAAATTGTTGTTTTTTGCCTGTTTTAGGGTTTCGAAGAAAAGGAATATCAAACGGAGTCCAAACGGAATGAAACCTTCGGGAATGTGATTTTTAGGAAGATTATGATCCGGGAGACTTGGACCCTACGTCAAGAAAGAAAATAGGAGGGCACGAGGTAGGGGGCGCGCCTACCCCCACCAGGCGCGCCCTCCACCCTCGTGGGCCCCCTATTGCTCCACCGATGTACTCCTTCCTCCTATATATACCTACGTACCCCCAAACGATCAGATACGGAGCCAAAACCCTAATTTCACCGCCGTAACTTTCTGTATCCACGAGATCCCATCTTGGGGCCTATTCCGAAGCTCCGCCGGAGGGGGCATCGATCACGGAGGGCTTCTACATCAATACAATAGCCTCTCCGATAAAGTGTGAGTAGTTTACCTCAGACCTACGGTTCCATAGTTAGTAGCTAGATGGCTTCTTCTCTCTTTTTGGATTTCAATACAATGTTCTCCCCCTCTCTTGTGGAGATCTATTCGATGTAATATTCTTTTTGCGGTATGTTTGTTGAGACCGATGAATTGTGGGTTTATGATTAAGTCTATCTATGAATAATATTTGAATCTTTTTTGAATTCTTTTATGTATGATTGGTTATCTTTGCAAGTCTCTTCGAATTATCAGTTTGGTTTGGCCTACTAGATTGACCTTTCTTGCAATGGGAGAAGTGCTTAGCTTTGGGTTCAATCTTGCGGTGTCCTTTCCCGGTGACAGTAAGGGCAGCAAGGCACGTCTTGTATTGTTACCATCGAGGATAACAAAATGGGGTTTTCTTCATATTGCATGAGTCTATCCCTCTACATCATGTCATCTTGCTTAAGGCGTTACTCTGTTTTTAACTTAATACTCTAGATGCATGCTAGATAGCGGTCGATGAGTGGAGTAATAGTAGTAGATGCAGGCAGGAGTCGGTCTACTTGTCTCGGACGTGATGCCTATATACATGATCATACTTAGATATTCTCATAACTATGCTCAATTCTGTCAATTGCTCAACAGTAATTTGTTCACCCACCGTAGAATACTTATGCTCTTGAGAGAAGCCACTAGTGAAACCTATGGCCCCCGGGTCTATCTTTATCATATTGATCTCCTACTACTTAGTTATTTCCTTTGCTATTTACTTTGCCTTTATTTTATTTTGCATCTTTATCATAAAAATACCAAAAATATTATCTTATCATATCTATCAGATCTCACTCTCGTAAGTGGCCCTATTGGGATTGACAACCCCTATTTGCGTTGGTTGCGAGGATTTATTTATTTTGTGCAGGTGCGAGGGACTCGCGCGTAGCCTCCTACTGGATTGATACCTTTGTTCTCAAAAACTGAGGGAAATACTTACGCTATTTTGCTGCATCATCCCTTCCTCTTCGAGGAAAACCAACGCGGTGCTCAAGAGGTAGCATATATCAATATCGATAATATCAATTTGGTAGCATTAGATTCATCTTGAAATGAATTTTCAAATTTACTTATTTAGTATTATGGATGATGATATTTTTAGCTCTGAACTTGGTCGAAGCTAAAGAGAATTTGAGTTTTCAAAAAACAAATACACCTTATATTTTGGAACTTAGTAAGTATTTGGTACGACGAGTGTGGGACATGATCGAGTCTGTTTTTCATTGGACCCCGATAAGTATCACACGTGAGGCACGAAGCAACTTGAGCCAAACGCCTCGTCATCATTGTGTGCCATGTCACTACATGCATGCAAAAATAATGAAACTGATGATGTCTACGGGAATCTTTTTGATTTTCAGTTTTTAAATTATTTTATCTCTTAAATTAAAAATCCAATTAAAAAACCATTTTCACCGTTAAATCCGTCGCGACGAGATCTACGAAACTAGATCTCATATTGATATGTTCCGATGATTTTTTTTATTAAAAGTTGTCATGTCTATTGCACATAAATTGCTATTACATTTACATTGAAGTTACCTGATATGTTTCAACTACTTTTCTTTTTTACATTTAATTTTTTTTGACATGTTATAAAAAAAAGGGAATTAAGAAACTAAACTTGTCATGATGAATTACTAATATTTGCCATGGTTCATAATTAAAAGGAAATATGTCATCAATTACTTTAAAAATGCATGGTCACTAACTCAAATTTGGCATGAACCATAAACTAAAATTACCATGGTGAATTACTTAAATTTCCATGATACACGTACTAGACTTGCCATGGTTCATACAAAAAATTACCATGGTGAAAATACTAAAATTGTCATGCTCTATAAACTAAATTTGCCATGATGAATTACTAAAAATTGCCATGATCCATGAAGTAAATTTGTCGTGGTTAATTACTATAAATTGCCATGGTCAACTAATAAAATTCATGGTAAAAAATAATTGAAATACAATGTTAGCTTTAAAATCTAGAAGAGAAAATATATGAAACGTATCATGACAATTTAAATATTATGGCAACTTCAGTGTAAACATCATGACAACTTTTGGCCTAAAAAAAGTCGTCGAAACATATTAATATGGGATCTAGTTGTGAAGATCTCGTTGAGACGGATTTAATTATGAAAATGAATGTTTAATCAAATTTTTTGCTTAGGAGATCAAACATTTTTATGTCTGAAAAACAAAAAAAACTGCTGATGTCATCTGTTGTGGGAAAATGGATGGTAATGGAGGCATTTGGGCCATGTTACTTCGTGCCACATGTGTGGCACTTATCATTTGGGTTGCCTCAAAAAAAACTTATCATTTGGGTTTTCTTTTTATTATAATGTGGTGTTTCGGTGGTCCTTTTCATGTTGTGATTATGTGTTATCTGCTTTCTGCATCCATGTCTGCATATATTATATTTAAGCTAGAATATCGTAGGTTGACATTTCCTTTTCTAGGTAGTGAGAGGGTGTGTGGGATTGGTATGTTTTTATAGGCTGATTGCCGCCTATTGATTCAAAAAACCGTTGACCTAGTCAAAATCATAAACCAAATCTAAAATTGAATAGTTCAAATTAATGGGAGAGCTTGAAAATTAGGGAGCATAATGTATTATAAAATTGAATGAGAGAGCTCCTTGAGAAATGACTGGCCCAGTCAAAATCTGCTGACCCAGAAGACCTTAATTGATTATGAGGCCGTAAAAATTAAGAAGCATAGTGAACTAAATTTTTTGAATGAGAGAGCTCCTTAATAAATTGTTGATCCGGTCAAAATCGGGTTGCCCAATTCCAAATTGAAGACTTTAATTGACTGTGAGGCCTTAAAAATTAGGGAGCATATTGTATTTATAGATAGACTTATAAGGGCATGTATAGTGGCTGATAAGATGGTCTTATCTTAATCATGCCATGTAATCTAGAGAAAACAATAGATGTACAATAGTTACCTTTTAATATTATCTCTAAGAGATCATCTCTTAATTAAAAGATGACAAGTATTTTTGTCTGATTTCTCTTTCCTCCACCTCGGCGGACATCTTATGTGGCACTCTTAAGGCAGCACCGTTGTACAAACCTTAAGTCAAAAAATACGCTTATGCCCCGGAGAAATCTTCGGTATGATTGACTTAGGACGCAATACATGGCCAGCAGCAAAGAGGCAGACCACCTACAACCAATAAAAAGAGATGTCAAAATGAGAAGGAAGATAAAGGAGGAAGAGGGAAGTACCTCTGTTGCCCAAAACAGAACTAGATACTCCCTAAAAGAAAGTAGATCTATAGATACAAAACATGGTTCAAAATGTGACAACGATTACACAAAGGTCTTTCAAGTGTCACCATGTTACAATTACATAATTCAACAAGAATAAATTATATCTTTTAATATATTAAATGTATATGACTTTATCAGATAATACTCCCTCCATGGCGAATAGCTGACATCGGTCCTTGGTATTCATGTTCGATGATAGAAAAAATTGTAGTCATATGTTAGCGGAAATTATAAATTTGATATGATACAAATCATTCATGAGAGATGATACTTTTTCACCTTACTAATTATCACCTAACATAAAAAATTGTAAGCATATGATACTTTTTCACCTTACTAACTATCACATAATATAAAAACTTATCACCTTATTTTAATTAGTAAGGTGAAAAGGTATGATTTGTTTTCCGTTCGATGTGAGTAATGACCCTCCCAATAACAGAATTAATATTTTAATTAAAATATGATAAAAGTTTTGTTCGTCGCCGAAAGTAGGTGTGTGTATCTTCAGTCAGGGCCAACTAATGGGCCTCTTTTTCATAATTTCTTCTATGTCACTGGCGACGTCCTACGAATTGGAAGACGTTGCAATGTGATTTTGTTCTTTAAATCCTTTTTCGTTCGATGAAGGATAGTTTGATGCGGCTCCGTCAAGGAACTTGTGAGGATTGTGTCCCCCTCCTCTCTATGGTCATAGTTGGGATTATCTTCTACCCCCTTCCCCTCGGTGTTAGCTTCTCTGGGAGGGAGATATGTTCAAATCGTGGTTCTCGGTGTCTCCATGTTGTTGCTTCTTCAAGCTTTTGGGTTTCAACAAGATTGCTTCGCTGATACGGAGGCCCGGAGACGACAACATGCATTGCTCACGTTGCGCCGCCGATAAATGCAAAAGGAATACGGTTTTGGTTTCTTCAATAACTTGTTTGTAATTTGTTTGTTCTTGTAAGAAATCCTTGTAAGGGTTGGTTTATCTAATATTACATTCGACCTTTCGCAAATATTTACACATCAGTATGTTCATCAAACCATTTTTCTTTCGTTAAGCTATTATGATTAAAATTATTTACACTTCCATGCTAAATTCTAATGATGGTGTATGTGTGGGCGCACGTGTAAGAGTGTATGCACGTTAATTTTTCATAAATGGGACCATCATATTGATAGTATGTTCATTAAACCATTTTTCCTTTTTTTTAATATACAAAATCTGGATTGAGAGCACAACTTTTCACCAAATTATGTAGTACTGGCAGTCTTCCATCCATCCTGTGCTTGGAAGGGAAATGAAGTCCCGAATGGGGAAAAAAATGTAAATAACGCCGTTGCCGGGGATCGAACCCGGGCGTGACAGGCGGGAATACTTACCACTATACTACAACGACTTTGATGCTGTATTTACAAGTCTAATTTTCTAAGTTGTAATTCTTACGAAAGCATATTCAGAGCATCAAAGCTGTCTCCGAACTGTCCGCTGAGCATCCGCACATCCCAGTAGCATATTCTCACATCCCAGCTTCCACTCTTTGCTTTACTACTGGATCGTTATCAGTTTCCGACTCACTATGTTCGGTTGCTCTGGTTGTGCGACCACTCTCCACTCTTCTCCGGTGCAGATTTGCAGCCTCCGGAGGCTACTGGAAGCCTTGTAGCCTTTACCTGTGAGTAATCTGGTTTCTTTTATTCCATTCCCTTGCTTGTTCTACTTGGTAAAGTTCATGTAGTTTCAGAGCTCACCTTAGCTTCCGCTTAAGTTTGTGTAGTTTCATTGTTCTCTGTTGCTTAGTTTGGATCGGTTTCTCCTTAGAGGCTCTTTCCCTCTGATGCTAGGGGAAGCAGGATTCAAGTCCGAGAGCTAGATTGCCAAATTTTAACAGCGCTGTAAACCTTACTGTAGTGGGGCTGAGCAACCCCTCTCCTCCGCTCTCGAGTGCTCCCGGCATGCCTCCTAGTGTACGAGCCGGCGGCCCTCTAACTTGGTATTTCACCTACCTATCAATGCAATGATACGCACCCAGGCGTATTGCAGAAAAAGAAGATTGCCAAATTTTAGTTCTTGCCTTTTTGTAAATTGATGACTTGCTCTAGTATTTTAAAGATACTTTAGAATCAATAATGTAGAGAAACATGCGTCAGAAGCTTGAACTTGTGTGGAAGTGTCTTTTTGTATGTTCTGCTTGCAGAAGGTGTTTCTGTGCAGCAACAATTTCTTCTTTGTGCGAATTGCGAAAGCAAGGAATTCCCTATTTGCCGCTTGTTTCGTAGAACTATCGACGCTACGCCGCTAGCAATCCGATCTGGGCCGGCCCATTTTAACAGCCAATCGCTCCCGGTTTTAGAAACCTTCTTGAAGGTTCCAGCTGGGTTTATACAGGTTCGGGGAACCTTCTAGAAAGTTCTAGAACCAGTTTTTTCTATTTTACTTCTTTATTGGTCTTTCTTTTTCTTTTCTGTTTTCTTTTCTATTTTTTTGTTTCTTTGTAAAATTTTCGTTTCCCCTTTCCTTTTTTTCTTTTTCAAGTCCATTTCTTTTCAAACTTGAAAAAAAATGTTTGGAATTTCAAAATATGTTCTCATTTTCACAATTTGTTCATAAACTTCACAAAATGTTTGCAGTTTCAAAATTTTCATGATTTTAAAAAAATGTTCATATCTACAAAATTTGTTCAAAAATGTAAAAGAAATGTTCACTTTCCAAAATTTTGTTCACAATTTTGAAAAAATGTTCTGTTTTTTCCAAAATTTGTAAAGAAATTCCAATATATTCAGAGAATTTCCAGTAATGTTCACACTTCCAAAAATTATTGAAAATTTTAAAAATTCCACATTCTCTAATTTTTGTTTACAAGATAAAAAAAGTTGAGCGAAATTCATTTTTTGTTGTTTTAATTTTTTGTTCTTCTTTCTAAACAATGTTTAAAATACCTATTTTGTTCATCTTTGAAAAAAAATGTTCTAAAATTGAAAATGTTGATTTTAGAAAATTTATTCGTGCTTTTTAGAAAAATGTTTCTTTTTTGACATTCTAAACAATATCTAAAATAGAAGAACTTTTTTCTAAAATTCCTGTAGAATTTTATTAAAATGTGAATATGTTTTGATTTATGAATAAAAGTTGAAAAAATGTCAATTTTCTGAAATTTTGAACGAATTTTTTAAAGTTCTAATATTTTTTTGAAAATGATAAATAAACTTGAAAAAATAAAATAAATGAAAAAGGAAAAAACAAATAACAGGAACATAAAAGAAAAAGGAACATGGGAAAAAGACCAGTTCTACAGTACACTGGTCATCGTTGATCCCTCTTATAACCCGCGTTTTGTAATTGGACAGTGTAGGTCGTCAGGTCGTCTTGCTAGGGACGAGCACTTACTAGCGTGGGGTGCAGGTTCGATCTCTCGCTCCATTTTTTTCTTGAACAGTTTCCTGCACGATAAGAGGCCGGCCCGGTTTTAGAAACCTTCTTGAAAGCAACACTTCTCAAGCTCCCTGAAAGTCGTGGGGTGCAGGTGCGCGCGCCAGTTGGACGCAAAGCACGTCGTATGCTCTCCCTGAAAGCAACACTTCTCAAGCTCCAAAAACCACAATGGACGAGCTCTGGCCCATTAAGGCATGGCGCAGCCCATCTTCAAAGCTAAGGCCCACATGCAAAATATAAATCAGAACAAAAACCCAATTATATTTCTAAAAACATGTTGCGCTAAAAAATTACTAAAATGGTAGTTATAAAAAAAACTAGAAAAAATCGGTTAAGAAGAAACCTGACTTGGCACCTGTGTTTTCGTAATTTTCTATATTTGTTTTAGGAATTGCGCAGATTTTGTGTATATATAAACCGATCGTTTAAATTTGCCAACGGTTTTTATCATTGTGTCGTCTAGATATATCGGAAATTGAAACTCCCGTTAATAGGTTTCGGTGATTTCGTTTGACGCACAAGTGTAGTTCTCATGTTGGTGAGTCCACTTCTTGCATTAGTATATATTTGATGTTATGGTGTGTTTGTGCTTCCATGCTAGTGTACACTTTTTGTTAACAAGGCTAAAGTGTACACTTTTTACATTGGTGTGCATTTTCCCGGTGCTAATATGTGTTTTTCTCATGCACAACACATGTTGGCGCAAGCATGCCCTGCTCGTCTCCCTTGTGCTTCTTATGTCTAAAAAATGTTTTTGGATATTGCTCATACTATTGATCAATGAAGCTGCTCGGTTCATAACAAAAATAAACTAGGGTTCTACTATGTTCCTATGGTTATACAAAGGTGTTATTCTTGGCCTCATTTGTAACTCACTGGGTCATGGCAAAGTGGCCAACGTCAGACTGAAATTTCTCTCATCTAGATGTTTATATAGAAATGAATGAAAAAATGACTGCCGTATTGTAGTGAGGTTTGATCGGCAATATTGTCATGATTATAAGGAAACGCACACTTCAATGTGGTATGAGGCGTATTTTGATTAAATTTTGACCAATAATTCAATTAGCATGTTGATAATGGAGCGCAAACCACAATTACAAGTAATTTATATCTCTACTATTTAAAAAGAACGTAAAGTTCCTATTTCACCTTTCTTCCCACCGCCCTTTCTAAACCAATTCCACTTTAATTTACTTACTAAATTTCTAATCAAAATATAAGGGAATTCATGGTCAAAATTTTATGAACTTTTATTTATCTCTACACTACTTAAAAAGAACGTAAGGTTCCCATTTCACCTTTCTTCCCACCGCTCCTTCGTCCAACCTTCCATTTATATGATAATCAATCGTCTTAATTTACTTACCTTCTGAACCAATTCCATAATTTACTTATCAAATTTCTAATCAAAATATAAGGTAATTCATGATCAAAATTTGATGAACATTTATTTACATAATCGCATTATTATTGACAGGTAAATTACAATTTAATGTATAGGATATTTATATCCCGTTGCAACGCACGGGCATTGCTCTAGTTACTTTAAAAGGAGAAGCATCATTTTTGAGGTACACACTGATTGAGTTGGTTGAAATAGTATTTTCAAGAACCAAAATACTCCATGTATAACCGAAGCACTTCCCTGCATAATTTAGTTAGTTATTTTCACAAACAAATATCTAAGAAAATTTGACGCTTCAATGGAGAAATGAAATAAGATTGTACTTCTAGAAAGAACAATCCATGAATCATGAAGCTTAGTCTTAGCATAGAGACATCGTAGTTTACTAAAACCACTCTTCCCCGCATCTGCATCGTTCCACGGCGGACCCTAGCCGTCGAAGCCCTCAACTCTCGTGCTCCCCTCCTCCCTTTGCCATCCTCAGATGATGCCAGCGAAATAAGCCCGCGTGGCAGGCGGCGATAAGGCGTTCTCCTCATGTTGTGTGAGCATCTCGGGTGGAGTGAGGCTCGATCATCTACATCGATTATGTGTCGGCATCCTAATGTTGGTGACTTGATCCTCTCCTTGCGTCACTCCTCCAACGGGTAGGCCCTGACACGCCTGGTGGTGTGCTGGGCTGCCCTGACTTCGATCCACCAGCCCCGTTTGACGGATTGGGGTGGGGTGGCACCTCGTGCTCGGGAGATGCATCGGGTCACTTGCGCTCGAGATGTTTGCTCCTTGACATGCCACGTTGTGGTGGATGAGCGCCCAATTTGGCTGGTTTTCCTGTCGGATCCGGCTCATTGGCTTGTTGATGATGAGGTTGGTGGCATTGCCTCTGCGTCAAGGTGTGCACGGGCTAGTGGTGGCGCTTGTGTTGCTATGACTGAAAGCCACCGACGGCGGCGACGCTCATGGGCGTCGTTATCCTCCTTGGGGTGGGCGAACTCTTGGGTGAAGATTCTGCTGCAGGATCGGGCGACGACATCGTTTCTGTGTTGTTTTTATCTCTCTGTGACATCGTCCTGGAGATCTTAATCCCTTTTGCGCTTCCTTGGTACTGGATGTGCATGACATCGTGGTCGGTAGGCGCCTTGTGTGACGATGATGGCCGTAGCAAGATGAGCAGGGGCGCGACTTTGCCTTTGCCGCTGGTTATTTGACATGTTCCTAACTCCTAAGGGTGAAATGGGAGTTGCAAGATGTCGGGCAACACAACAACAACGATGTCGTGTGATGAGTAACTGGGACCCCGTTGGTGCTGGGTGTGCTCCTTTTCTCCCGCGCAACTTGTCATCAAGTCAGAGCTGCCTAGCCCTCGGCATGTTGGGGTTGATTGTTTGGCATAGGCCAGTAAGATTTATGTGGTTCGCTCGACAGAGAGTTCTTGGGTGGTTGCCCGCAGTGAAGTCGGAATCTCTTATCCTGGGGCAATGATGACAATGACGCTTTACAGACATCCTCGACGACATTCCTCCTTGTGGTAGTGTGTGTGCCGATCATGTGGATAGTCAGGTCAACCGAGTGCCTTGTCTTGAGGGCGTACTGTGATGGTGTCCGGTTCTGTATTAGTTAACCAGGCAACTCTTTTTTAGCGAATGGATATCTCAAGGCTCAAAAAATGCATTTGCTAAACATCAGTACATGGGAAAATTCGACGTGGCAGAAATTTTGCTTTGCGCGAGTCCGAGCGACAACAACAAGCGTTGACCCCGGTGAGTCCAAGACGTGGACAAGCGGAAGCAAGCTATAGCCGACGGGAGCGAGTTTAAAACTTGATGGTGCGGGTTCGTCACCGAAGTTGCTCCAAATCAGGAAGAGGGGCTTAGAGGGATGGCCACTAGAGATAGCGGACAAAACAGTGGTCTGGGAGGTCAAGGGAAGGGCGGGGTAACGAGGCGGTGTGTGGCGGCGTCCG
>NC_041384.1:518799587-518815969 GCF_002162155.2 Triticum dicoccoides | reverse complement strand
AGTTGGCTGTTAGGACTAGGTCGGGGGGAGGGGGGTCGTGCGTGTGGGAGAAAGTAGAAGAGCATGTGGCAGCGTGATCATGGCTGTTGGTTGATGATTCAGTGGCTATGAAAATTGTTTCACGCACCTGACCGTATGGGCGGTCAAAAAACAATAATCCATGAATCCGTGTTTTTTTTATGAAAAAACCTTAGCCACCAAGTTATGTGCTCCTCCAAGTCGTCCCATTCGACTTCCTTGGCCGCGTCGTTGCTCAAGAAGCTTCTGCCCGAGACGACAAGACTGCCTTCGCGCCGACGGATGTCGGCCCCGCACCACGTGTCACAGCTCCGCTCAACGCACCCTCGCGATCTCCTCCGGCTGTCCTCCCTCGTGGGGCCGGCAAGGACGTGCCCGCGATGACGACGCCTCCCCGTCCGCGTCTTCAAACTTAACTCCCAAGGACAACCCATCTTCCGCCCACCCGCACACGCACCCCTCGTCCCGCTGTCACCGGGGCCCAGGCCCCCACCCGCGGTCTTAATTGGCCATCAAGCGAGGGGGTAAAACCGGACCCAAGTCGAGGGGCGCGTCACCTACGGCGTGGACGGAGCCTACCAGTTCCAAACCGCTTTTGCTCGCATCCTCGCCCTCCGTGCGGCGTCCAGACGGACGGCCCCGATCGCGTCGCGCGCCGTATAAAGGGTCGCCGCCCGGCTACGCGCACCCCGGAGATCTTTGCGTGACCGCGCAGCCAAGGGGGAAAAGAAAGAAAAGGAAAACCAACCAGAAGAAAAGCTCGGGAGGAGAGCGTGGGGGGACTAGGGAGCATGGCGGAGCACAAGGAGGAGCCGGTGGCGGAGTCCATGATGGACAAGATCTCCGACAAGTTCCACGGTGGGGACTCGTCGTCGTCGTCCTCGGACTCGGACGACGAGAAGAAGGGGTCGGCGGCGGGCGTCAAGGCCAAGATCTACCGCCTCTTCGGCCGCGAGAAGCCCGTCCACGCCGTCCTCGGCGGCGGCAAGCGTAAGCCCCCGAGCCCTGTGCTCCAGATTGGGAATTGATTATTGTTTGGTGTTAGATCCGTTGCGATCTGATCGCGTTTCGTCTCGCTTGTTTAGTGGGAACTGTTGCTGTTTATTGCTTGGTACGGAGTCCTAACTAGCTTTAGGATAAGATGAGAGAAGCGATAGGACCCTCGGTTATGTGATTTCTCAGCTATCAGTCTGTTCTAGAGCTTGATTGGAGGGTTTAGAGTTTGTTCATAAGCAGTAAACTGAAGGTTTGGGTGTTGAATTTGGGTAATGGCGACGGTTAAACGGCGGCGCAGTTTGTCGTCACTCTGAACCCCTAATATGCTCCAGACGATCTGGGGGCAGTAGAACAGATCTGGATTGCTTAACCGCCTAGATGTTTATTCTGGTGTTTTGGCCTGATGTGAACGCTTGCAATTATTTTTTTGCTTGCAGCTGCTGATCTTGTTCTATGGAGGAACAAGAAGGTCTCCGGAGGGGTGCTTGCTGGCGCTACTGCCATCTGGCTGCTGTTCGAGGTCATGGAGTACCATCTGCTCACCTTGGTGGGCCACTGCCTCATCCTCTCCCTGGCAACCCTCTTCCTCTATTCCAATGTCTGCATTTTCATCCACAAGTGAGATTCTCCTCCTATATGAAATCGATTCAACTTATACTTGACCTGCTGCTGTTGATTGTGGTGCCTGCAGACCATTTGAATTTGCTAATTGCTTAGAACTTCTCATAATCTTTGGTATTTATGATATTTTAGGTCTCCCCCGAACATCCCTGAGGTGAAAATCCCGGAGGACATGACTGTAAACATTGCACTATCACTGCGGCATGAGATCAACCGGGGCTTCTTTACCTTGAGAGAGACTGGTCATGGTCGTGATCTGAAGAAATTCCTCATTGTATGTTGGTTATCTCTTCAATTTGGAAATGATTAATGGTTGGTGCTTTCTTGATCCTGCTCATGAACATGCGACTGTTCTTTGTATTCCCAGGTGATTGGAGGGCTCTGGCTTCTTTCTGTTCTTGGGAGCTACTGCAACTTTTTGACACTGTCATATATAGGTAATGATCACCTGTGCTGCAAGCCTATTTTCTTCACCACTCACTAAATATCGATGCAAGTTATTAATGGACACCTTTTTTTTTCCTGAGTGCAGTCTTTGTGGTGCTGTACACTGTGCCAGTTCTGTATGAGAAGTACGATGACAAGGTGGATGCTTTTGGTGAGAAGGCCATGATCGAATTGAAGAAGTATTATGCCATCTTTGAAGAGAAGGTCCTGTCGAAGATCCCGAAGAACAAGAAGCACTAGATCACAAGAGTTACCCTGCCGCGTATTGCCATCTGTGTTAATCTCAACTTGTTGCCTCATTTTGAAGGATGGTTCTGTGTCATTGCGTCTGTCTTTAGTTAATACTACTTGATACTAGTACATATAGATGTGGTGTGCTAATCCTTTTGTGAAGTGGAGTCATGCCAGCTGAAGATTGTTGATCTTCTTTTTTTTGTTTATTTTTCAACTTTCAGCATGGTTACTCTATCTGGGAGCCGGAAATGTTATGGCATTACCTGTTCTAGTGCCTAGTGATATACTACTGCGTAGTGATTTATCCAGTTTTCTTCGTTCCTTCTATTTAATAGGTACTACCTCTATAAAGAAATATAAGACGTTTAGATATTAGTGATTAGTGATTTATAAACGATCTTATAGCAGTATTTTCTTGGACACAGAGTATTATTTTGAGAGACCATTTATAGGTATTGATAGATTTTCATTCGGTTATAAGAAATATGATAATTTGATATATTTTCACCAAGTATTTATGTAAGGGTTGCAAACAGAGGGTTCGTCTAAATGATGCGACCTCCCTAGCATCTTAACATTGTAAGAGCATAATAACCGCCGGTTTACGGGATGGGAACCTTTTTTGTCCCGAATAGATCCCGCAAAATTGTCTAGAGCATGTGTATTTCGGGCCGTTTCTTCTATAATATCTAGGGGGATTTGGAGCAATTTTTGCAGGGCCTGAAAAGTAAGAAACGGTGGTTGGTGCGAGGGGGATTTGGAGCAATTTTAGCTCCCGTCATGGTCTTCCCCAAGCTCGACCTCGCCGGAATGCCTCGACACCAGTCATCACAGGACCCAAGTTGCCGCTGCTCGAGGCGTGAGCTACGCGAGCTAGTTAGCTACTGCCGCTGCCTGCTCCTCGCGTCCGCCCGGACGCTCCTCGTCCTGCTCCACTCCTCGTCCTGCTCCACGACCTCGCTACTTCTCGCGCTGCGACACCTCCGTCCCAGCTCACGCCTCGTCTGGGAAGGATCTAATTGCAATCTTGCTTGTAGGGGGCTTTATACTATTTTGTAGGGACATGAAACAATTTTATGCGGGATCTGTTCTGCCGACACACATGTCATTCCGTAGAAACACACATACCATCTCGTAAAAACGTTTTACATTGTTCTCTAAGATTGTTTTAGAGGACGAAAATGCATGGAATCTGCTAGAGCTGCTTTAAGGGCGTCTTTGAGGCCATCCCTCAAATCACCATTAAATGTCCAGATGTCATGGATGTTTTCTACAACCCAAACGTCTGCGGCTGTGTCTATATGTTCGTCCCACAAATTGGGAGGAGATTTGCATTAGTTTGGACCTCTGTCACGTGGGATTTATGATAACCTTGGCCCACTAAAGTCCCCTTTCTCGGACCATTTCTCCCATTGCATTGCTTTTCATTCTTCCCTAGAAATAAAGGGTGACCTGCCGCCAGGTCCTTCAATAGCCGTCCTCTGGTGGCAACCCTCTGCCGACGACCGAGGTCGGTCGTCGGTTGTTAAGGGTGGGAGGAGGGGGGGGGGGGTCACCGGATCCATACATGTGGATCGTGTAGCTTTAGGTTTTAGGCCCTTTGGGTTGTTTATCGTCTTGGCTTCACGATGGCGATGGTGACGCTCAAATAAAGAAGCTTTAGATCTTTCCCCAACGAGACGATCAATACTATGATTCGGGATGAATTTGAAATTGTTCAAGCAAGAATGACGTGGCAGCGGCGACATCCTCATGGTGGATTTGTGTTCTCGGGCTCCGCTGTTTGCTCCAGTGTCGACACGGAGCCTGGGAGGTAGTCCACTAGCGGATGTAGATTGTGATCCGCTTCAACAACATTGGAAGATGGTGGATCGTGTGTTGGGTTCGTGGTTTGTGACTGGCAAGTATGGTTTCATCCTTCGACGTCTTAGTGTGCAGGGGTGATAGATCTGGAGTTCGATGGCGTGTTCGAGGTGTTGCCCCGGTTTGATTCGTTCAACGACAATGGCTTCGCCTTTGGTGAGCCACCTTGAAGGTCTACAAAACTACATACCAACGATGGAGCCGCGTCGAGCTCGGATAAGGAGGTGATCCATCATTTTTTTCTTTAATAGCTGCTATGGTGGTGCCGGAGGCTGATGACGAGCGTAGGTGGAAAGTTCAGAGAATTCTTTGGTCTTGATTGTACTCCTTCTGTTCACTTTTATAAGACCTCGAAGACATTTCAGACAATGTATAAAATAGTTCATTTTAAATTGTCTGAAATGACTTATAAAAGTGAATGGAGGAAGTATTTTTTTTATGTTTGATGTTTCTTTGTGCAAATGCTAATGTTTTGACGGTATTTTAGTTTTGTCATGTTGATGTGTACTATAACTTTTATATGGATATAAATGAGACACCAATTGCCATGAAAAAGAGTTTGTATTACGCGTCCGCAAGTTTCGAGGACCAAAGTTTGTAATTTTCTCTGTCGCCTCGGTGGTGCTGCTGTATCAAATGAACCCAAAGTTAGCCCACGATGCAGCCGACCCCCCAAACCTGACACTTGTCACGACTCAGGAACACGACGGCAGCACCGGCCAACACCACCACCGCGGCTCGGCTCGCTGCCCCACCTTCCTCTTTCTTCCCGCCCCCCGCCTCCCTCCCACCGCGGCGTGATTCCAGCGCCGACCACCTACACTACACAAAACCCTAGCCAGTCCCCTCCCCTCCAGCCCGTCCCCACCTCGCATGCTCGCACCCCTCTTCTCCCGAAACCCCAGCCTCCTCTTCCTCCCCGCCGTCGTCCGCATCGCCCGCGGAGCAATGTCGGCCTCGCCGGCCGCCAAGGCGACCGTCTCCGTCGAGTACGCCAAGTCCGGCCGCTCCTCCTGCAAGGGCTGCAGCGCCGCCATCGCCAAGGGCGCGCTCCGCCTCGGCGCCTCCGCCCGCGACCCTCGGGGCTACGACAGCACCAAGTGGTACCACGTCGCCTGCTTCCCCGCCTCCTCGCTCCCGCTTGGCCCCGTCGAGGAGGTCCAGGGGTTCGACTCCATTAAGGTTTGGGTGTTTTTTTTCTGTTCCATTCGTATTTCGATCTGTTCTGTTTTTTTCTTGGAGGCTAAACTCCTGGTATTTGGGGGTTGTGCAGGATGACGATCGCGAGGAGCTGCGAGAGCTTGAGAAGGTAGCACATTCCTCACCTGTTGAAAATGCCTGTTCTGTTAGCGGTCTTCCCGCCACTCCTGCGCTGAATATTTCTGCCTATTGGATGGCAATTTTGAGTAATGTAAAATTATGTTGCTAAGGCCTCCTTCGGTTCATAGGAATATTGTAGGAATTGCAAAGGATAGGAACTTTGTAGAAAAAATTCCTGTGGAGCCCTTTGGTTTATAGGAATGGATTCCTATACCTATGTAGGATAGGTATCAATCCTTCACATTTCAAAGGAAAAAAAAACATTGGACTAGACTCAATGGAAAAAT
The DNA here is from genome assembly GCF_002162155.2 of Triticum dicoccoides. Classification (NCBI taxonomy): domain Eukaryota; kingdom Viridiplantae; phylum Streptophyta; class Magnoliopsida; order Poales; family Poaceae; genus Triticum; species Triticum dicoccoides. Next base: position 518,810,183 of record NC_041384.1, on the reverse strand, counting down.
TCCTATCCTATGCATCAAATGACATCTCTTTCTCTGTAGGATTTGAGATGCATGTCATCTCACTTCCTATGATTTTCCTATTCCTATACTATTCCTATCCTATGAACCAAAGGAGGCCTAAATCATAAGGTGGAACGTTGGGGGTACCTTTCTATATAATCGATTTTTTTATGAGCAAAGGAATAAGAGATTTGACTTGTGCCTCCACAGAATGTAGTTTTGCTTCATAAAAATATGAACTGTTCCATGAACTTGAGAAATCTACTCTTTTCAGAATAATAAGAGAGACCAGACTGCAGTCAGTCCATTGGAAGTACCAAGTCCGAAGAAAGCAAAGGTTTCGCCTAAAGCAGAGGTGGCAGAAAAAGGAAGTGTCTCTGTTGAATATGCCAAGTCCGCCCGTTCCACCTGCAAGGCCTGCAATGCAAGCATCGCCAAGGGCGCTCTTCGCATTGGCGTCTCAGTCCATGACCCCCGTGGCTTCGACAGCACCAAGTGGTACCATGTCGCCTGCTTCCCCACCTCGTCGCATCCACTAGGCCCTGTTGAGAAGCTCAAGGGGTTCGACTCCATTAAGGTTTGTGCTCTGGGAGGCTTCATTTAATTGTTATTTAGTTCTGTTTCTGTATTTTTCTTTGGTGGCTAAACTGTTACTTTTGGCCTCCAGGATGATGATCGTGAGGAGTTACGGGAGCTAGAGAAGGTAACACATTCCCCACTTGCTGAAATGTCTACGCTGCTGTATGATGAATATTTCTGAGTACTAAATACTACCATATTTTGCAATAGTTTTGTAGAAGTATGTGTTTGTCCATAAAATTTACCCATTTTCAGAATAAAAAGGGAGACCAGGCTGCAGTTGGTCCAGTGGAACTATCAAGTCCGAACAAAGGAAATTCCCATATATCTTTACCTGAAGTAGAGGTGGCTGAAAAGGCAAGTGTATTTTATGACACCCAATATTTACTGTGGATTGTTTTGTGGGCTTTTATTCTAATGAAGTTTGGATGTCAATTGTTTGAAATTTGTGGATTTGATGGGAGGTGAACAGGAGATAACAGTTGGCCACTCATAGATCTCGTTTAGACAAAGTGGTATTGTTACCACATGATATTTCTGCACATTAGTAATTGGTGCACTTTTGATCCTTGTTTGTCTCTGTGACATGCCATGTCTTACATCACAGTTTGTTTAGTTTGGAATGCTTAGTTTGATTCACCATGTGTAAAGGTAAAGTGACTTGCCTACTTTCAAATCCCTCTCCTTTTGCATCATAGTATTTAGAGGCATCAATCATGTGACGTTTATAGTTCTAAGTTTCGCTTGAAGCTTCCTTACTAAGGTTGGATAAGCTCCATGAATAAGCCAGAGGTAGTATCAGATGTTAGCCTATTATAACTTGCACTTCGTCACATTCTATGTTCTTTACGAAGGTGGTGAATGCTGATCCTTTTATTTTGAGAGTCCATCCTAAGAAATGACTAGTACACATCTTTGTATCTTACACGTTTTCTAAAAAAAAATCCTACTACACTAAATCAATTAAATAACCAAGGCTGTGAAGTGGGGTAATGTTGACAGGACAACCGAGTCACTTTTTTTGAGTGAAAAAGGTTTATACTGTAGCCACCTCCTTCCTCTTTGTTTTCTTAACTTCACCTTGGAGCTCAGCTGCATGGTTATTTTTATTTGATTTATAATGCTGGTTTTGTTTTCCATAACAGTCGTCTCCAGGGAACAAAACAGTTGGTACAGCGATACCCTTTTCGCCTTCTGATATCAAGAAAACATACAAGGTAGTCTTGTAAATCCTAGCTAGTCTTACTCAGGTGTTTCTCTCTCTTTGGCTGTTGATAAACATTTTATTGTACTGAGTTACTACATGCACACCTTGTTGTCTGTTGACGCAGGATGCTACCCTTCCCACTCATTGGAAGGCTTTTGATACCGTTATTTTCCGTGAGCAGGTGTGTAGAGGAAAAAAAAGAAAGTAACAGCTCTCAAGAATTATTTTATCCTTAAACAGTCTATATCACTCTACTACTTTTGGTTACATACCGTCTTGTAAAATTGTCAGAAAGTAACTTTGTGCAATTCTAATGTTCAGGATGATGGCCTTCATGCTTCAGCTAAGATTGCTGCTTTTGATTTCGACGGGTGCCTCGCCAAAACCTCAGTGAAGATGTATTATATTATATAATTTCCCTTCTTAAAATATGTTATGTTTGATAAGAGTGTTCTACATGCTTGTTCTGTGAATGTGGTATCAAATATTCATCGTTTTATAATGAAGACACATTTTAATTGATTTGCTACAGAAAAGATTTGTGTTACAGTTCAGTTCTATGGGCAATGTTTGTCTGGTTGGGCAATCTCATATAATGTCATCTATCTGTAAGTTATGGACTAATGTGTCCTACATCTTGTCATAACTGGAAGTGCAGAATGATATGTCTGTTAAAATCCAAAATGCTTCTTATTTAAATGTGAACATTTGATTAAAAAAAGTTTAGTCCATGCATGCATGACGTGGGCTCTCTACATAGGGCGCTCATTACCACATGTTCCTGAAGCACACGTATAGTATGCTACACTAATCTTAAAGAATCTTAAACTGTAGGAAATCACAACTTTTCATCATTCATCATTGCCCCTGTCTTGGTGTTCTTGACCTAATTGGTTTCCTTTTTTACAACCGTCCATTTCAAGTAACCTTCTCTTGAGAAAAATATTTGGTACCTAGATCTACTAGAGTTTGAGTTGTGAAAAAAAAGTGCTTATCTGATGGTCTTGAGTATAACCGTTAGGTGCTGGCTTGTGCGATGTGATCTCCGGAGACTGACTTTTTATAAATGGAGTTTCTGATTTGAATGCTTCTCTTATATGAGCTGTTACACTAGGGAGACAGTTGATAAATTTTGACCTACTGCAAATGTAGCATTGGTGCAGACAAGTGGTCTTTACAGCACAAATCAATTCCTGACAAGTTGCAAAGCCTGTACAATGATGGCTACAAGTTGGTTAGTTTCTTTCTTATTTTGATTCCATCACTTTACTCTTCTTCTGTATCTGTGTACTCCATTTCAAGATAAGTATACACATGGCGTGTTAATACAAAATCATGTTGTATGGTGTTGGCAGGTCATATTCACCAATGAGTCAAACATTGAGCGCTGGAAGAATAAGCGGCAGCAAGCTGTTTACTCAAAAGTTGGACGCCTTGACAACTTTATTGAGTGTGTTAAAGTCCCTATTCAGGTATTCTGCTAACCTATCTTCTTTTCTCTAATATTTGTGTTAAAATGTGTCTCTTATGTTTCTGATCGATCCCTTGACATAATAAAAAATAATAATAAGAGCTGTAGCTTATTGTGCTTGTGTTTCCCCGCAGGTTTTCATTGCGTGTGGTACAGGGAAAGGAAAAGGCACACCGGATGATCTGTTTCGCAAACCAAATTCAGGAATGTGGTGGTTGATGGCAGAGCATTTCAATTCTGGAATTGCCATCGACATGGACCAGTAATCATTCTATTTCTGATTTTTTTTCCAGAGTCACCATTTTGAATTGATTTATTTCATAGGGCGTAAGCTTAAACATTTAATTTTGAATGTATTTTGTTATCTCTGTTCATATGTGGTTGTTGGACAAGCAGCTGACATGCACACGGTTCATTTTTGTTTGTTTCTGTGAGCTGCATGTGTCGCTTAGCCATGGTTTCATTCAGGACAATTGCTTCTTGGAGCCATGCCCCTGTTGCTAACTTGCTTATATATCAACCACACTCACAAGACTGTCCTTGTGATCTACATGAAAGTACTGTTGTAGTATGTGTAAGATTCACCACATATCCTATGTTTAGGGCTTTAGGCCGAGTGATCAGCACATGAAGCTCCATTATAGCACCCGAGGTTCTGAGTTTGCTGCTAAATCCACACAAAGAATAGGGCCTCCACAGCTTAAACAAGAGTTATGCTGTTATGCAAACTAGTATTGCTCACCTTGTTCTTATAGTGTAAGTCTCTGAGTCTGTTCAGTATGTTGCTGCAAGAATTCATGCCACACCTTTTTCTCCTTAGGATTTGGTCATGCTACATGCTCTCCTTCTGAAATTCCCTGTGCCTTTTCAGATCTTTCTATGTTGGTGATGCTGCTGGGAGAGAGAATGATCATAGTGACGCTGATATAGAATTTGCTAAGGTATGGTGAAAAAACCTCTACCCTTGAGCTACAATGCACTAGCATTTCTTCATTTGAGTTCAAACATTCAGCAACTTGAAATGCCCCTCACACTTTTACTTGTCATTTATAGAAATGCCAATGAACTGGGTTTAGAAGCATATTTTTTATTTAGAAACTGGGACCTGATCACACCATACATCAGCATTTAAACCTGTAAATTTGAAAGTTGTTCTTTTAGCTATGCAATCAATTAGGAGACACAGTTTGAAAAGCGACAGATAACAGTTAGATAGGATATACTCCCTCAGTAAACAAATATAAGACGTTTTAGATTACTCAGAGGGAGTAGATCTTAAAGCTTGTAATAGGTACCATCAGATCAAGCAATTGTTTCTTCTGGAGTTTGGAAAGCTAGCCTTAGAACCCTTGGTTATAACCTGGATTTTTCAGCCATCTTTGTGTGTTAGGAGAACTTGTTAATTGGATATTCGTAAGCCGAGATGTGAATGATTTACTCTATAATTTGATAAGTCCATGTGAATAAACTATTTAAACATCCTTTCACGATAGTAAGAATCCCATCATAATGAACTCAGTGCGCTCAGAATTTGCCCGGCATGGCTCTGGGAATAGGTGCAGATTAAACATCCTGTTCTAGTTCTAGTTCCATTATCATTTTGACTTCATGCGGTACTGTCCTTATATGGGTATAAGACCCTACTTGCTAGCTGAGGCAACATGTCAGAATGATACAATAAAATCCAAGATACCCTTTTCCAAATCCCTGCTATTGGTACGTTTGCCATTTTGCTAATCACTGATGAAATAGACTATAGTTGAACTTGAAGCTAGTTTAAAGAATGCTGGTTCCATCTAAAATAATTTAGTATGCGAAAATAATTCCATTGTTTCCTCTAGAAAGCTGGATTATCTCATATATAATCCCCCACCCATCAGGTTTATGTACTTCTCTGCGGTACCTTGTCTGCATTTCCTATGTTATTTGTTCCACCAAAAGCTTTTTATTTTTTGAACTTTTTTGTTCGATATGCTACTTCATAGTTAGTAAGCTTTAATTGGCTCTATATTGTTTGCCTTCCCATTTCTGACTTTCTGTTGTATTTTCCATTATAGGCCATCGGTCTGAAGTTTCACGTTCCTGAAGAATTCTTCGGTCCCTAGGCGTTCACTGTGAGCAGCTATGTTAGGTGGTGAATAAGATGGTTTACTAATTGCCGTAGGTCGGTGTCTCATGTTTGGAATCTAAGAATGCCGCAGTTATTCTGACGTTGCAAGATCGCTGTTTAAACTTGCCGTAGTCCTTTGGTAGTATCATGCCTGTTCGGCTAGGATCGACTTGAATCAATGTACTGGGGGCGGGGAACTGTTGGGATCTGAGTCAATGCCATACTGGGACTCGTCGATCACTGATTTCTGTCGCCCAGTTGACTCGTATAATTGTCACCAGTGTCAAATGCGGGTTCACGCCCCCCATACCTTGTGTCCCAAAAGGCAAAAGACACCATTTTTCTCTCCCTGGTGGCATCAAAGTAAGAGACGCTGGTTCTTTTCTCTAGTTCTCTAACCTTCGCTAGCGGGAACAAAATGACAGGAAACAACCGTACGTCTGGGAGTCCTTCAAAGTCCAAACCTCGAATTCTTAGAAACCCAAATTCCAAGCTCTGAACAATGCCAGAATATGTTCCTGCTGCTGTTATACTTGTTCTTGATGATTATTCACGTGGGAAACAAATCCAAGAGAAGCCCCTGTGTTAAATTGACACGGTTATAGATTTAACACTGCAGTCCGCACTCTGCAGAATGCGCAGCCTGGGAATAATTAGGCTTAGCGCATCTCAAAATAAACTTCCACTTGCATTGCTACTGACAACCAATGACTCCTTGGGGATTAAGGCCCCGTTCGGGAATTCATCAACTTCTAGAATCTGCGGAGCGGCGATTTGCTTGCTCCCTGATTTTGTACTACAGCTCCGTCCGCTTCTGGAGTGGAGTGTGGAGCGGAGTACTCCCGAACAGGCACTAAGGCCAACTCCACCGCGCGACCCTATCCTGTTTGCCCCCATTCGTTTGGGGTAAAACGGACAAACCAGACGGCCCAACGCGTGACCGCAAACGGACATTTGTTCGCTTTGTGTCCGCTTTCGATCTATCCGCGGCCCAAGTTTGCGCCGGTTTTGGGGTGAAACGGACAACGTGCGGACGAGTGGGACGCGCGCTTGTCCTCCCCTGGCCTGCCTGTCGGTGGGAGAAACCGAAACCCCCCACGCCCTATTTGGCGCCATTTTCTACAAACCCTCCCACGTCCCTCCCGCCCACCCCCTCTCTCCCCCGTCCATGGCCGACGCCCCGTCGAATTCCGAGGGCCTGGCCGTCGACCCGCCCACAAAGGTGAAGAAGAAGGCGGCCAAGGCGCCAAGGAAGCCGCGGTCGGAGTGCACGCCGGAGGAGATCGCCAAGTTGGACGCGGAATCGGCGAAGAGGAGGAAGCGGAGAGCGGTCGTCAAGGTCAATGCCGCCGTGGCCAAGTTCGCCGCCCAGCGCGATGCGATGGAGGCCGCGCGGCGCAAGGCCGCGGTCGACGAGAAGGAGGACCTCGTCAACAAAGCGCACGCCCTTCTCATGCTTGGCATGGGCCGTCCGGCCGGGTTCCCTGCAGCGGCCGCCGGCCCCGCGAGCACAGGCTCGTCGGTCGCCCGGCCTCCGCACTGCCAGTCGCCGACGTCGTGGACCGCGCCCATGTCGCCCGGCTTTCCTCCGCCAAGGCACGACAGCTAGACCCGTTTCTCGGGGTCGCCGGACGTGGGCTTGTTCGCCCCGTCCACACCGCGCCCCGCGGCCATCATCGACCTCAACGTCACGCCTGGGTCCAGCAGCGGCGGCCGGGCGTCCGTCGAGATGCAAAGGAAGCAAGCACGGGCACCGTTCACGGGCACCATGTCGCCCCCCCGCGTCTTGTTTGACGGAATGCCAACACCGACGCCAATGGTCGACGACCCCTTCTACAACCAGTACATGGAGGACGTGATCTTCGAGGGTGGGCATGGCCGTGCCTACGACCCCGAGGAGACCCAAAGTCAGGATGGCCGCGCCCAGTACGTGCCCGATGAAGAGGCCGACGACCGTGCTGACTACGACCATGGTGACTCGTGGCATGAAGACGATGACATCTATGTCGAAGGTGATGGTGATGAAGAAGAAGGCAATGGCGTTGATATTAGTGGCGAGCCATTGTTCATCGACGAGCTCATCCAAAGAGCGGAAGCACAAAAGAAGAGGAAGAGCATTTGCACGGTTTCATACACACAAGATGAGGACAAGTTGATTTGCCAAGCTTGGATGGAGATTAGCCAAGATCCGAAGACCAGCGCGCAACAAAAGGGCATTGTTTTTTGGACGAGAGTCCACAAAACATTTCATGAAAGGAAGATGTTTGAGCCCTACCAATTTACAAGCAACCGTGGCATCGGCTCGATTCAAAAGAGATGGTTGTTCATCCAACAAGAGTGCAACAAGTATTGCACCACATTTGAGAGCGTTGAAGCACGACCCGTGAGTGGTCTCGGCGTTGGGGACATGATATGCTATCCTCTTCCTAGCCCTTTCCTTGCTACGGCCATGAGACTTCGGCCGTGTATATGTTTGCATGTTCACTTCTTGTTGATCATGTGGTTTTGACATTTCAATCTTTGGAGGCATTCAAGGCCCGGCACAATGACAAGCCATTCACTCTTACGCATTGTTGGACGATCATCAACAATTGCCCCTAAGTTCAAGGACCAATACCGTGAACTACAAAGGAAGAGAGGACTAAAGACGTCCAAGTTCGCCGGAGGTGGAGATGGCGAGGCGTTGAAGAGGTCGAGGGGCAAGATCAACTCCAAGGTTGATGACATACGTGATGCCTCATCCATGGCATTGCATGACACTTTTGCATAACATGATGTCCCAAAAGGATGTGAGGGACGAGAAGAAGCGGCAAAGCAAGGAGGAGCAAATGAAGCAATACCTAGACCTTCAAAGAAAGAAACTTGAGATGGAGGAGGCGGCCAAGAGGAGGAAGATCGACATGGAGGAGGCGGCCTGGCAAAGGCAGCTCGACATGGAGGAGGCGGCCCGACAAAGGCAGCTCGACATCGAGGAGGCGGCCCGACAAAGGCAACTCGACATCGAGGCCGACAACGTCAAGGCCAGGCAGAGGCAGCTCGACATCGAGGCCACGAATGCCGCCGCAAAAGCGAAGGAGGTGGCCCTTGCGATCATGAGCGTGGACTTGTCGAAGATGAGCGACAAGACGAGGGCCTGGTTCGAGGCCAAGCAGAAGGAGATGCTCGACGCCGAAGGCCTGAACTAGGTCATCCGATCGGCCGTGGCCGTTCTTTTTGGAGGCTGGCATGGGTGCCGCCCGCCCGCTAGGCCGCTGGCTGTGTGCCGGCGAGAAAACATTTATTTTGGTGGCCGACTGTGTTGCCGGCCGCTGGCTGTGTTGCTGGCGAGGACAACTATTCATTTTGGGGGTTGGCTGTGTTGCCGGCCGCTGGTTGATGCCGGCGATGGACGTGTAGGCCGCTGGCTCTGTTACCGGTGTGATGAACCGGGGCCGCTAGCCTGAACTAGGGCTTGGCATTTGAAACGTTCTTTTGGTTTTTTAAATAGACACGGACATGATGAGGCAAATGGATGCGGCTGCGCGCTGGGCGCACGGCCACCGCATCTCAGGTCACGCCCGGACACCATCCCAAATTCCTACCCAAACGGACAGAATCCGGACAAAACGGACGTCCGTTTGGAGTCGCGCGGTGGAGTTGGCCTAAGTCTGCAGTCTGCATAGTACTACGTACTCCCTGACAAATGTCAACGTGCTTGTCTTTTCTCTAGTTCATGATCTAGTTAGGGATTAAGTCTGCAGGGACGAGCAAAAATAGTCAGAGTGATGTGCACTATATGGTACTCCAGGAATCGCTGGGTTCATGATCAAGATCAACTAGATCCTGCCACTGCTATGAGAAGGATTAGAGGGGACTTGGCACTTCTCGATCTTCCTCGACATCATGCAGCTCTCTTGCCGGGTCATGGATAGGGCCCACCAGTGGGGCAGTGGATCAAAATTGATCGTGATAGTGCGATCAACTGTGTTGGAGACCACCGTTGAATGGTGACAAAACGCACCAGGTTATACAAGCTGTACTCATCTCTGAAGATGTACTATTCTTGATCAGTTTAGACTGCGTCAGCTGCCACCGACGGCGGTCTTTCTGGGGAACCGGCAATCGAGATGCAGGATTGATTCGCTGGTAAGTGAATCGATTTGTTTCACCAGCCGACCAAAGCATGCTGCAGCTGAGACGGACGATCTGGAGGAGGGCGCGGTGGCCTGTGTCCAAGAGGATGCGCGCCGTGGAGAACACGGAGGCGCTGTCGCTGACCACGTTCACGTCCCTGCTGATCGAGTTCGTGGCGAGGCTGGACTGGTGCACGCCGTCGACGAGCTCCCCAGGCTTGATCGAGTTCAAGGAAGAAGGCGAGGCGAGTTTGAGTAGCTACTAGGAGTTGGCCGTGTCTCACGAATCGGTCGTTCGATGCGTCTCACGAATCACGACGCTACTTTTTATTTTTGAGAATCGAATCACGACGCTACTATTCGCGCCATACCATACTATGCCAATCAATTGGGCTTGGACTTGGGCTTTTCCATCAAAAAAGCACGAAGTGGGCCACCTATGTAATCTACGAAGATTCATGTAGATGCCAGCCTAGCTCGCTCCGGCTTGGAGGGTTCCGCAGCAGCCGTGTGCACAGACACAGACCGTCAGTGGGTTCCATCGTTTCTATGGTTCTTCTGATGAGGCCCTTTTTATACACAGGAACCCTTTCTTTCGTCAAAAGGTATTGCGAACTTGTATAGTTCATATTCTTTGGCTCTACTTATCCATTATGAAGTAAATATGTCTTTTCACAATAAGAGTTATCCATACAATGATAGTATTTAATTATTAAAGTTGGCTAAGTGGCTGAGCCTGTTAGTCTGTTCTTTTAAGATAAAGGAGCATACTTATTTTTCTTTTTATTACTATTTTCTCTGCTTAATGGATAACCACGATCATCCATGGAGTCAAGAAGGTTGCAGCAGTAGAAGCGATCGCCTGTCACGAACTTTGTATCTTGTTGAGAATTTGCTACTTCAAAATTTTATTGTTGCCTCCGACTCGAAACAAGTGATAAGCGACATTGAGAAGGAAACAGACAGTACCTATGGACACATTATCAAGGAGGTCAAACATTGAGCATCAAACTTCAAGTACAAATACATTTTCGAAGGCCGAGCAACCAACACAGATTCAGATAGCAAAAATGCTAAACACACGGGCATTCTACGGAGCTGTTGGGGCTAACGATAA
>NC_041384.1:518721407-518799236 GCF_002162155.2 Triticum dicoccoides | reverse complement strand
AATAGTAACTTGCCATGTCAGGAGGAACTCGTAAAACCCAATAATAAGTCTGTGAATGTAGCATTGTTGTTCAGATAGACTAGCTAAAATTTTGAATTCTTTGGACGAGGGGCTCGTGCCATATTTGGTTTCAACCTCATGATATTTTTTGTATCCCACTTCTTGTGGCTTTTGATCAATAAAATTTAGCTATTACCCTCAAAAAAGGAAAAGAAAAACAGACGCACCGTCGTTTTTGTTGCCTCAAAAAGGAAAAGAAAAACTCCCCTAAAGAAAAGGAAAAGAAAAACAGACGCACCGTCGTACCGCTACAATATATACGGCCGAGACCCAGCAAGACAAATCTACTCTGGATTTCTGATCTAGTCTATCTATACCAAACAGCAGTTCGAAACCTCGGGAGGACGATCGAGATGGCGACTTCCATGGTGACGGACTTCGGCGACGGCCACTGCATCGTGGCGTTCGACCAGGACCACGTCCACACCACCCTGACCTCCTCCGGCGGCGTCGTCGACGAGTGGCTGGACCTCGTCTACCGCATCCACCGCCGCCGCCTCGACCGCCTCGTCGTCGGCCTCGACGTCGAGTGGCGCCCCTCGTTCCGCGGCCTCCCGCCGGGCCCCATCGCGCTGCTGCAGCTGTGCGTCGGCCGCCGCTGCCTCGTCTTCCAGATCCTCCGCGCCGACTACGTCCCGGACTCCCTCTTCGACTTCCTCGCCGACGGCCGCTTCACCTTCGTCGGCGTCGGGGTCTACGGCGACGCGCAGAAGCTCAGCGCTCACTACGGGCTGCAGGTGACGAACGCGGTGGACCTGCGCTACCTCGCCGCGAACACGCTGGGGAAGCCGGCGGTGCGGCACACCGGGCTGCAGGGCCTCGTGTGGCAGGTGATGGGCGTGTGGCCCGAGAAGCCGCACCACGTGCGGGTCAGCGCCTGGGACGCACCGCGGCTGACGCGGGACCAACTGCAGTATGCTTGCGCCGACGCCTTTGCATCGTTCGAGGTCGGCCGGAGGCTCTACGACGGCGAATATTAGGTCAAGGGTGCCAATGCCATCCGCTTAGTTTTCTAGGGATATTAGGTAAATAGTGTTATCTTTGCTTTGCACCCAAGCATGTCGATATTTAGTTTGCCCTGGTGTTGAACTTTTAAACTTTACAAGATACTCCTTCCGTTTTTAAATATAAGCTCTTTAGAGATTTCAATATGAACTAAATACGGATAGACATATTTTAGAGTGTAGATTCACTCATTTTATTGAAATATCTGAAAGGGCTTATATTTAGAAACGGATGGAGTACAAGGTAGAGAGTATTATATCTGGTGAAACGAATTGAAAATCATGTTTCAAATATTCCAAAATTTTGACAAAAAACCTATAGTGTTATATAACCCACAGGTTTCAGAAACGTGCAAGATATAAAATCAAATCAATATCACTTGGGAGGTGTGAAAAGAAATCAACATCACTTTAAATAACTCATATTTTCATATGTCTCACTTTTGGTTGCCAAATTTATGTCATTTATCATAGCTCCCATAATACCGCCTCTCTCATTTTTCAGGCTTTTTTTGGAACATTTGGTTTCCACTTCCTATGAAAACTTTGTTTCCACATATAGTAGTAGTCTCTTGAAATAGACTTCTGTCTCGCTTTATATAGAAAGCAACACGGCCGAATGATATAACATAGTGAGAAAGTCTTTCTTACAAAATATATTAAAGAGAAAACCGTATAACAAAAATTGCACCGCAAAAAACACACACAAATCCCCTTAACAGCGCAATTTCATCACCGCCTTCGAGTCTATCAAGCGCACCCAAGGGTAAGGCCCGTTGCGAGACAGGATCACTTACCGCCACACTGGTTGCCGGCCACACGACCAAGAAGTGCAGCCATCAATGGCGGAGACAGGGGGGACCAGTAGGGGCCCTGGCCCCCCTTAAGATTACTGATTTGCTGGTAATTACTAGATAAACAGTGTACATTTTATAAAAAATACATGTATTAGTATTGTTTGGCCCCTGTTATTGAAACTTTGAGTTATTTGGCCCCCCTGATCCTTAATTTCTGACTCCGCCACTGGCAGCCATCACCTTCACCATGAGACTCGACCAAGAAGTGCAGCCACCACCGCTACCATGAGACTCGCTGGAGAGCCAAACGGGCAGTCCACCACCCGCGGGCAGGCCTGGCATCCTGGACCAAACCCCTCACCAAAATCAAAACACGAGGACGTTGCCAACAAGAGGCGAAGCAACCGCCTCGCGCAAATCCAGCAAGTCTCCACCTTGACTTGACGAAGGTGGCCAAGCCACACGAAGAGGCCAACCCACCGGCCCCTGCACCCGGCTCACGCCCGCCTACGCCTTGGACGATGGGTTGATTCTTGACTATTCAGAGTTGAAATATGGACTTCTCTCTTTTGAGATATGGCACAAAACATCTAAAAAAAATATGACACATAAACTAAACAGATCCACAAGCCTTAGAATTTAACATTGTACGGAACAGGCCACGAAACATATATTTGCATTGCCACTTTGTGAGTATATCCAGTCGCACGAGGCATATGGCACATAGCTTTCCTATCCAACGTTCCATTTGAGGCTTTGTTCGGTTACACCTTCTCACAGGGGGATTGGGGTGGATTGGAGGAGGTTTTGACTTGTAGAGGGTGTATTTTTCCTGTCATCCGAACAGGCCCTGAAGGTTAAGATGCCGAGCACGAGTTAGGAAGAGAATGTCTTGGCATCAGTCAGCAATGCTATCAATAACATCCCCGAGACATGTAACCAAAAGAGCTCAGCCTCTCACCATGCACTCATAGTGAATCAGTCATACACGGTGCAAGGAGCATAATCCAATTATTCAAATGACTGCTAGTATACAACAAACGGACACGTTGCAGAAATATCCCCAGTACTTGAAGCCACATCACAGATCGTCCTAGCTATCTGAGACTGTAAAGGTGTACATTTGATCACTCGCTCGAAAAGAACTCGTAGGCCTCCTCGTATTTCTCTAGCACAACGTTGTAGAGCGGATGAATTTGCTCTAGCAAGTTCGAGTATGGGCCAAGCATGTGCTGCGGCAAGGGGCATGAAACGGAACCTGTCATTGCGCTGTACTGGCTAACTGAGAGGCCACTCAGGCAGTAGCATGAGTGATAGTGGTCTCTGTTCTTTCCAGGTTTATCCCTCAATCCCCCCTCCGGCACCTGTGTGTTTCAGCAGTAGACATAGTTTCAATTACAACATGAACTTTCAAAGCTGAAGAATTATATCCCATCACGAAATGCACGCTCGAAAATTTGAAGTTCCGAAAATAGAAACTCTAGATATCTATCTATGCAAGAAGTAAGATGTTCTTTTTTTACCTGTGCACAAAGCAGGATATATTGTTGCAGAGCAATGTTGTGGAACAGCGGACCTATTTGGTTGCTCTGCTTCATAAAATCAAATCCAATCTTCGCATAATCCACTATCAGAGAACAAAAACACACAAAACGGTGACATAAATCAAGATCAGACCCAACACTTGTAAATCAAAGCACTAGACACTAGTATGTAACGCAGGTTATGAAGCATTAGAAATTTGTATTCAAGTTACAAATATGTGTCGAAGGTACCAAGGCAACAAGGTGACCAAATGACACTAGTGCAGTAATGCACGTTACTTACGAATATACTCCTGATGAACTAACAAAAACTTGAAAACACCAATAATCACACCATATTGAATTGCCAAACCCCAACTCATCACAATTCCAAAAGAGAGTTTATATTTCTTCAATGTGTTACAGTTTATAAACTCAGCAAAGAAGATATATAAGCATGATATTTAATGTAAGTATAACAGGGAATCTCAGTTAATTATTTATTTCACCAGATATTTGAAGCAGAAATATGTTTTTAATGAAGAAAAGCACACTGGTACCACAAGATAATTTTCCATAAGAAAATATTGAGCACAAAATACTTACCAACAGAAGATTTTTCTGAAGCCAATCCAGATGAGCTGGTCCCACAAGAATCATCTACCGAGGATAATTTGCTGGGCTGTGATTGTTTAGATTGTTCATCAGACCCTGCCATTAGCTTTTGAGCTAAAGCAATAGCAGCTCCCTGGACATACACAAGACATCTGTCATATATGGAGCAGAACATGTGGCTTAAGAAGTTCAAATACATAGCGGTATTTTACCTGCCAAAAGGAGTAGCAACCATCAACCAATTTATTTGTCCGTCCTTGGAATCCGCATTCCACTCCTTGACGAAATGCCACCCAGCCCTAAATGATGAGGCCCTAGTTAGTGTTGCAACAAACAATGATGTGACAACACATTACATATGTGGCTTCATATATTTCCTAGAAAAGGTTCACTTTTCAACCTGGAACTTCCGCAAGAGTCCACTTCCAACTCTGAACTATTGCAAAAGTCAACTTCCAAATTTGGACTCTAAAATCGTCTAAGTTGCAACCATGAAATAACAAAACCGTCCGCTTTACAACCTTAGTTAGTTTCACAACTGGCTTCGGCTGACATGGATATCATGCCACTGACATATCATCAAACAAAACAGTCCCGTGCCAGATCTTTTTCTCTTTCTTCTCTCTTTACAGTTTCACAGAAATTAAGAGATTTTTGATATTTGCAAAACACCCAAGATTGTAAAGTAGACAGCTCCGGTCGTTAGAGGTTGCAACTTGGACATATGTTTCGGTTGTTAGATTTGTCTGATGACATGGTAGTAACATGGTGAACACATGGCATCCATGCCAGTCAAAAATACTCGCAAAACTACCCGAGGTTGTGAAGTGCACAGTTTCAGTTGTTACAGGTTGCAACTCGGACAATCTTTTAGTCAATTGAGAGTTGACAAGTTACCTTTTTCTATTTCCTAAACATAAAGCAATAGATTTTTAAAAAATATCCGATACATTTCTCCTTTACATAATTGAAAACCAAAGGGCCAAGTTCAACTAATTGCAACCAAAATTAGCACACACACATACATACTGTAATAGAAGGAAAACTGAATAAAGTAGTAGGAGGGGTCGTCTTACAATCAAGCTAGGCAAATCGAGTTTCTCCACTTCATTAAGCAGGACCATTGCAGCCAGCCCACAAAAAGTGTACCTTATCAAAGCAATTTTTATTTAAACTTTTTAACAGATACATAAAAATCATCAGAGATCCCCCGCAAAAAAAAAATCATCAGAGAACATCCTTAGAAACGTACCCACCATGAGCTTCAGCAGAAGGTTCTCCCGCAATCCCACCTTCATAAGTTTGACAACTGGGGGGCATATAGTGTATGAATTAACCAATCATTCTATAGAAAAAGGTTATCTGAACAAATCAACCACATATTTTAAAATTGCAAAATTGAAAAAACACATTAACCAAAGCAAACCTTGCTATGTAGTTTCCAACACCTTTTGCCAGCTCATCATCAAGAATGTTCACGAGGCTGGCAACCTAAATCTCAACAAGCGTAATATTAGAGAATGGCAACAGAAACACTAAGAACTACAAGAAACTCACCGATATTGCAGTATAGCAAGCGCGGACATCAATTTCACCACCATCATGCATTCTGGTTGAAGGATTTTCAATGGAGTAACAGACATTAGTCAGATGGAACTTGGTATGGAAATAGTATTTTTCCTTGCCCTATGCACTATCGAGAAAACACACCTGAAAGCACCTGATTTGTCCTTCATTAGAAGCATAAACTTGTACAGATTGTCCCTGATTGACAACTTAGAACGGTTAAGAAAACGACACAGATATAAATAACATCTTTCTCCAAGAGCGGACATAGAGTTACCTTTTTATTGATGATAGCGCTCTTTCACTCCCTATGGTTACAAGTGTATTTACAGCAGCGTACGATGTAGCGAGATGAGGTAACTACCAAAGAAAGGTGAACAAAAGGATGAAATTTAAAACTGGTCAGTGGAAATTATCATCTTGAATGAGTAGATAAACATGAAACGGCAGATCAATTAACAAAAAAAAAAAGATTAATGCTATCTCTGAACTTCCAAAAGACGGAGAAACAATACCACTACAAAAGCTAGCTTTGCCAACTACAGCAGGCTTCTTGAGTTATATGAACACATTAGGTCATCAAATAGACAAATACCAAACACACAGATACATATTTCATATAAAACATATCTCCGAAGTTCTTATAACCCTAAAATGATTTGTCAAAGTTATTTTGTATATTCATGTGAGCATGCCAAGTAGCCTAGGACGGTCTAAGCACTCATTTTGAAGCAAAACATTTGAAAGTAATGTCAGATCCAGTATCTCTACAGCCCAGCATTCACATGGCCTGTTCCAAATTCCATGGTTGCCTAAAATTGCATTTCAAGAACTAATGCAAAAGATTGACCAACCTAAATGTGGGGAATTAAAAAGAGTTTGAGGTTAGAGCAAACCTGCCCAGGTCCACCACCATATCCACCATGTTTGTCCTGAAACAATTATAATTTAGCCACCATAAGAGAAAGAAAATGGTAATATTCAGAAATTACTGTATCTGCAAATGGGTATCTCCAGTGCTTTAACTATGTATGACCAATACTACTTGCATTTTTCCATAAAAAAATCATATAAGATTTACTGTGTCGTGCAACCAGAGCATATTGTCTCAGCAACTTTTTTAGTTTCTATAATCTATAGTATGTATATATGCAAAACTACACGTGGATTGAGAGGTTTATTCATGTAGCCCCACCACCTTAAGCAGTTTGGTAAAGCGGTTCCATTCAATCTTGTTTTTCATATCAGCAAAGAAGAGCAGAAGTTTGAAACAAAGCCTTAAACAGTCTGCTTGTAAAGTTTTCAGCATATATATCCTTAAGCATAAGTGTTATCAAAATTTAACTGCAAACTGCAGCAAGATATCCATACAATTATATTGTAACAGATCAACAAACCTGGCATCGAGACAAGAAGTCCACAATATCGTTCTCGAGGTCATCGTCAAGCGTTTCATCCAGCAACGCAAGCCCATGAACCATCCAATAGCATAACCAAGGCCGACTGGAAGAACCAGAAGAAAATTGTAAGCAAAGTATAAATCAGGGACGGCACTTAAGTTAATTTAACACTGGAGAAGCATTACTTGGCATCGAGCACATGGAAGCTAGGTGCGAGATGCCTCAGCCCTTTCATCAAATACTCGACATGTTGATCGCGCCACAGCTCTAGCCTGCAGCCAAAAAAAAAATAACGATCAAAGTTCGGTATAAGCAAGTGGAGAACATCATAGTCTCAAGTCAGTGTTGTTCCAAATTAAAGGGCACACTTATATACGACCTAATTGACAGCACTAAGCTTCTATGAGCAAACATTTTGGTACCACAATCAAGCAATTCCTCCCCCCATCTGCCACATAGGTGAACTTATCAGTGAGCTTCCAACTTCGAGCAGAAGCCAAGCAAACCTATCTGATCTCCGCACCCTGAAGTCCATCTCTCGCACCCAAACCCGCTACTCCCAAACACCGCGAACAGCAGGCTAGTAGCTAAAGAGAAGTACTAATATGGAGCGTGCTTGAGGGTCCCTTACATGACGGACTTGGCGTTGGGCGCGGCGTCGAAGAGGACGCGGTAGATGTCGGCTACCCGCGCCTCCACCTTCATCTGCTCCACCTGCGTCACGGTGAGCCGGGGCAGCTCCGCGGCCGCGCCGTCCTCCGACGGGTCGCCCCCGGCAGCAGGCGACTGTGGCTGCGGCTGCGACGACGAATCCATAGGCGCGGCGGAGGCAGGCGGACCGCCGCTCCGCTGTGCGCCGCGGCTGCGAGCTGTGTCTCCGTGCGGCCGCGAGGATCTCAGGGAAAGGCGGACCATGTGCGAGCTTGGTCCTTTGGACTGGGGTAGTAGAAAACTAGAAATTCGATACAAAGGGAGGAAGGCCTGAAAGTGAAAAGCCCAGCCCAGTAGGTAGTGAGGCCCAGTGGACCGACCCAGCTTCGGGGCGAGGCCGTGTGCTAGCTATACCCACCCGTCCGGCTCGAGCGGGGGGATCATTCCCACCACCACACCGCGCACGCACGGCCGCGCCGCCGCCGCCGCCGCTCCACCGTAGGGCAGCCTCCTCTTTCTTTTTCCGCTTGGCGGCTGGGGCTCTTCGTCTCCGGGAGGGTTTCCGCGGCGCACGGAACAGCAGGAGCACGCCGCGCTGAGAGGTGGAGGGAGATGGCTGCCATGGTTGGAGCGCGCAGGGCTCTCTTCGCCGCCCGCTACTCCCCTCGCGGCGAGCTCGCGGCCGCGCTCCTCTCCCCCGCCCGTCGAGTCGGTTCTCCTCACAGGTACCGCACGCCTGCGCCAAGTCCTTGGACCAGTCTTCCCCTGCCTACTAATCATGATTTCATCGTCCAGTGGTTTAGTCCTCTCTGTGAACTTGTGCTCATTTGCGATAGAAACAGAGCCACATGAGTTAAACATAGAAGTTTTTTTTTTCCAAAAAATATGTAGTAGAAATCAATTTCGGCCGGAGCTTGAGATGGCAGAGATACTAAACACATACGCCCACTCATAGCACCTTATAATTTCAGTGTGCTGAAAATAGCCGGCCACCTCAATCCCCTATAATTTCAGTGTTCACATAGCCAAACAGATTGCTTTGACGTCCCCAAATGGCCACTGTGATTTCTTCAACACATATTTCTTGCCTGGAAATTAACGTGACATATTTGCTATTCTGTTTCAGTCTTCCAGCTGAAAGAGGATGCCCGCGTTCTTTGGTTCCGCATCGAGGCGCTGGCAGTGTGGCATCCGAACAAATTGATGGAGACTATCACCGTGATTGGGGGGTGCAAAACGCAGGGAACTACGGAGAGTCCTGCCGAAAACACTCACCTGATCATTTCAGCCGCCCCTTGCAGAGGGATCCCCCTTCAGCTCATTCTTCAGAAGGCATTGATAGAAATAAAGGTGTGCATGCTGATGGCGGTGTCAATGCACATTATGGACGCAATTCTGAACAACCTTACCAGAGCGGTGGATCGTATGGCTTACCAGATAGTCGCCAGCCATATACCGGTGCAAGAGTGAATAACGAGCCACCTGGATATACTGCCAGGCAATTGTATGGGGGCAATAGTGCATATGGCCACCAAAACCCCAAGGGCGATATACCAAGTGCTCATCAGCAGCAGAGTGTCATACCTGCTATTAATGGCCTTTCTGCAGATGGTAATGTGCGAAGAGGTCGTGACGTTACTGGATATGATTGCAGCTCTGGATACAATTCCCGAAGTAACCAGGAGAGCTATACTAGTGGGCAGTATGGATATGGCCCATCAGCACAGTCACATCAAAGCCCAACTGGAAGTGACCAGCAAGTCTTTCATCAACAGAAGGTTGATCGAATATCTAATGGTAATTACTTCAACAAGCCTGGCAATCCTGCGTCACAGTATCCAACTCCAAGCAGTTCCCGTAAGGAGCATGTTGCAGGACCTCAACAAGGCCACAATGGTGATTTTGGATACAATACCAGGCAGCCTGATCAGGCAAGTAGTGCATACAATCACCCAAGTTCTAATGGAGGTCCACCAAGTACTCAGCAGCAGCACAATGGCACTGGATATGCCACACACAACTTTGGTTACAACACCCAAAGTAACCAGCAGAACTATAATGGTAGGCAGAATGGATATGGTCCTTCAGGACAGTCATATCAAAACTTAACTGGAAACGTTCAGCAGCAGAATGATTATCAAAGTCATGATCATGCAAATAGGCCTGTGAATTCTGCCTCACAGTATCCAAATACTAGCCATTTCCATAAGGAGCATTTTCCAGTATTCCAGCAAGGCCACAGAGGTGATTTTGGATACAATGCTTCACAAGCATATCAGAGTCATTATACCACTAACAAAATTGACACGCAGAGAAATCATCAAGAGCATTTCATGAATGTAAACACAGATGTACAGCACAGCCATAACAGAACTTATCCAGAATCTCATTCAGATATTCAACCTATTACGTCAGCTGGGAACAACTTGAGCAGTAAGCCCTATCAAGATAACATGTATTTCCAGCATTCACTGCCTGGCAGCCTGCCAAATAATGGATCACCTTCTGAAGTATCTGATGAAGCCAGCGGCATATCCAAAGGTACTATTGAGGAACTGGATAAGTTATGTGAAGATGGGAACATAAAAGAAGCTTTGAAAGCTCTACCGGTGCTGCAAGGAAAAGGCATTGTACTGCATGCTCCTCAATACTTTAAACTGATGCAAGCATGCGCTGATGCATGTGCTCTTGCAGAAGCAAGACAAATACATGATCAAATATCTCAATCAGAACTAGCTGTTGACATAGATGTTAACAACAAAATTTTGGACATGTATGCTAAATGTGCCTCGATGGAAGATGCAAAGAAACTTTTCAGTACTATGGCGCAGCATGATTTGACATCTTGGAGCACTATAATCTCAGGGTTTGTGCATAATGGTCTTGGTGAAGAAGCAACTGACTTTTTTGATCGTTTTAAGCAGACTGGAGATAAGCCAGATTCTGGCATGTTCACACATGTATTTTTGGCCTGTGGAATTTTGGGATCGGTTGACGAGGGCATGTTGCATTTTGAATCAATGCAGAAGGATTTTGGTATAATTCCTTCCATGGATCATTATGCGAGCATTGTTAATATGCTTGGCCAGTCGGGCTATGTTGATGAAGCTCGTGAATTTGTTGAACGGATGCCTATGGAACCGAGCGTCGATATCTGGGAAAGTTTGATGAATATGTGCCGACTTAATGGATACTTAGAGCTTGGGGATCGTTGTGCTCAGATTATAGAACGCCTGGATCCTTCTAGGCTGAATGAGCAGTCTAAAACGGGTCTTTTCCCTGTAAATGCTTCAGACCTTGCAAAGGAGAAAGAAAGGAAAAAGGCTAATACTGCTGAAGCTAGGAGCAAAGTTCATGAATACAGAGCAGGGGATCGATCCCATCCAGAAACCCTTAAGATCTATGAAGAGCTGAGGTACTTGGCGGCTCATATGAAGGAGGCTGGCTATATTGCGGATACTCGATTTGTGCTTCACGACGTTGATCCAGAAACTAAAGAGGATGCCTTGCTAGCTCACAGTGAGAGACTAGCTGTTAGTTACGGTCTTATAACCAGTGCTGTCCGTTCGCCAATTCGGGTTATAAAGAACCTTCGCTCCTGTGGAGACTGCCACACCGCTCTTAAGATAATCTCTAAGCTTGTTGGCCGTCAGATCATTGCGAGGGACGCAAAGAGGTTCCACCATTTTGAAAATGGTGTGTGCTCTTGCAAAGACTATTGGTAAACAGAATGTGACATGTCTACGCTGTTATAAAATTTTATAGGTAGAGATCCAAAATCAGTTGTGTAAATCCTGAAGGTATGTTGCCTATGAAACATTTGGTTTAACCACAGGTTTCATGTCAGGGACACGGTGTATCCTCTCTTCTATGTAACATCCTATTGGTGTTCTATACCCTGGAATTTATTAGCTTGAAGCATTCTTTATCTGATGATGCTCCCTCACAAGTCATTATGCATCGGAAACTAAAGATATACACTTGGTTTGCAGGTATTCTGTAGTTCGTACTTGTTGGTAACTTTTTTGTGCTAGAGGACTTGTACGAATCTTACTGGTTACCCCTTCTTTTGTACTCCTTTACTGGTGGCCTTTATATGCTTTAGCGTTCCAATAAGAGGATTTTTAGTTATTCTGTGTATCAGGAAAGAGCCTCACTGAAGAAGTTTGCAACTTGGAGCTTTGATGGTAAAAGCAGTGACTTGGGTGCACTTCTGTAGCTGGAATCGTGCCAAGCGGTGAAATGGAAGTCCAACACGTCATACAAATTTTCAAAAAATCTACTGTACAACATTGACCCAGGTTGCATACAATATCTTGTAAAATCTTACGTCAAAATTCGATTTACATGTGGCCCACTGGAGCATCGTACGAGTAAGGTCGAAGTGGCATGGTTAGCATCCGGCTTTGAATTCCGCGCGCGCCCGAGCTCTGCTGATCTAAAATTTGGGATATAAAGCTATGCTAGTGTAATTTTCTGGAGCGGGGAAAGACAGGATCTCGCATTCCCAAGTGCGGAGTTGGAGAAATCATAGGGCAAATGCCTTCGATAACAAAAAGGGGATTGCTAGTTCGCACCAATCCAAAATTAAAACGATCTGAAAACGGTTCGTTGGCTTGTATGATCTTTCAAATGATCTAGTTTTGGATATGAGTTGAGCCACAACCCATGTAGTAGTAGTTCTTTTTTACTTCACAAGCGGATTATGGGCTTGTAGAACTTTAAATCAGAAATGTTATCTGTCAAACCTCAGCTTGGAAGGAAATGGCAAGCGAACGATTTTTCTTGGTAGTTTTTTAAGGAAAAATGCATTTCTTTTAAAGAAACTACCATGTTGTTCTGAAGAAATTGTCATCTGTAAGTGCATCTAGTGCCATCCCTAGTTGGTTTTGGAGTATTGACGACAAACTTAGTTGAGGGACTAATGTGTTTATGAGAATTGCAAAATAACACAGGTAGTAATCCTTCATTGATTCGGTTTACCTAACAGAGATGACCCCTAAAAATGTGTGAAGACATTAAAGACAATGGTGGTCTGTGAAGAGATTCACATTGAAGATTATGACATGAGAAGACATCGCATGAAGACTATAGATTGCGAAGACATAGTTGTTTCGTAGTTCCCTTTTCTTCTTTGTTGAGTCATAGGAACCACCGTACTGTTAAGTGGAGTCCAAGTGAATAAAATCAGAGTGACTGAATTGATGCTCAACCAAATCCTATGTCTTCGAGCGAAGACAATAAGAGCAAATCTTATCCAGAGCTGGATAAGTCAGCTTTACTTGTAGCCCAAGTCAAGCTGCCACGTGTGTTTGAAATCTGACCGTTGGACACGTGTCAGTTCCTTAGTGACCCAGGGTCATCTCGGACAAATCAGGTCGGGTTGCCTCCTGGCTATAAATAGTCCACCCCCTACATCATAAATTGGTGTCTACTTAGAGTTAGTGCACGGCTTTTGTCATTTGAGAGCAACCCACCTCCAAAGCCTTTGAGAGAGAAATCCTTGCGAGGACAAAGCCCTAAACACCCAGAGCCAAAGAGTGTTAGGCATCACTGAAGTCTTTCTATCTACGTGATCTGAAGACTTGTTACACTTGAGGACTATGAATCCTCCAGCCGGTTAGGCGTCGCGTTATGAGCATCCAAGAGTCATTGTGGATTGTCGGTGAATGAAGTCTGTGATGGTTTGGAAGTCTACCTTGAAGACTTACCAGAGTGATTGGGCGAGGACTGTGTGTCCTTAGCTCAAGGAGAATAAGATGAAGACACGGTCTTCTGAGTTGAATCTCAGCCTCCCTAACCAGGCGTACAGTTGTCACAGCAACTGGAACTGGTCCAACAAATCCCTGTCCTCACCAAGCAACTGGTTCTATCCTTTACCTCTCTTACTTACAGTTTGTCTTCGTGAAGTCATTGCCTGCTTGTATGATCTGATTGACTTCATTGTGTAAAGACTGTTGTTGTTTGGCTTCATACTATCTTCCATCCTGATCTATACTACCTAGCTACTGATAGTCTTCGTGCTTTCACTTCATTGCTTACTTGACTATGGCTTGTCTAGTGTAGGCTACCTTTCGCTGCATATCAATAGGTTCATTTCTACTGCTTGTCTTCAAAGCCCCCGTGTTTTGAAGACGTTCATAAAAATCACATATTCACCCCCCTCTAGTCGATAACTAGCACTTTCACCATCCCCTCAGAACTAAAGCAGCCAAGAGAATCATTTGAAATACCATCCTCTCCTAGTGATCGTTCACCAGCTAATAGGGAAAATGCTTCGTTCTAGTCACCCGGTCTGATTCAATCAAGAGTCGGAGAAGAATGTGAAACACTAGCTTCTTGATTTTTGTTTTCTGTGGACATGTATCCAAGAGTTGAGAGGTAGGTTTCAGGACTTTTAGTAGCCCGAGGAGACCCCAACAGGGCCTAACAAGGGCTCACCTACTACAGTTAGAGCATCTACAAACGGAGTTAGCAAATCCATGCACGTATACGTCTGCTGTCATGCCCGCGAATATCATCGGGCGGGTTCTCATTTGTCCTCCCGGACAACCATACTCCCATATGCCAGCCCTCATATCCATGGATGTCCATCATATAGTATAAATTCATCATCAATTTGATAATTCAACGATACAGATAAATGAGAATTCAACATGCCAAAATAAAATTCAATAATTCACACATAGATAGGTGATACGTCCATTTTGCATCATGTTTTCCTACTGTTATTTATAGTGTTTTTATGCTTTTTAACACTTTGTGGAGTAATTCTAATGTCTTTCCTCTCATAATATACAAGGTTTGCACAAACAGGGAGAATTGCGGTAGTTGGAATTCTGGACCTGAAAAAGCTCATCTCAAATGAGCTGAAATTTTATGGAGAATTATTTTGGAATAAATAAAAAATACTGAAGAAAAGAACTACCAGAGGGGGCCACCCAGGTGCCCACTAGGCACCAGGGAGCGCCACCCACTCCAGGCGCGCCCTGGTGGGTAGTGGGCTCCTTGGCCCACATCTGATGCCCATCTTCTGGTACATAATGTCTTTTGACCTAGAAAAAAAATAAGGAGAGGACTTTCGGGACGAAGTGCCGCCGTCTGAAGGCAGAACTTTGGGCAGGAGCACTTTTCCCCTCCGGCGGAGTGATTCCCCCAGGGGAACTTCCCTCCGAGAGGGGGAAATCGAAGCCATCGTCATCACCAACAACCCTCTCATCTTTGAGAGGCCAATCTTCATCAACACCATCTCATCTCAAAGTTCATCTTTTGTGTTCAATCTTTATATCAAAACCTCATACCGGTACCTGTGGGTGACTAGTAGTGTTGATTACATCTAGTAGTTGATGCTAGCCGGTTTATTTGGTGGAAGATTATATGTTCAGATCCATTATGATATGTATTACTCCTCTGATCTTGAGCATGAATATTATTTGTGAGTAGTTGCCTTTGTTCTTGAGGTCAAGGGAGAAGTCATGTTGCAAGTAATCATGTGAATTTGATATCCGTTCGATATTTTGATGATGTGTATGTTGTGATTCCCTTAGTGGTATTATGTGAACATCGACTACATGACACTTCACCATCTTTGGGCCTAAGGGAATGCATTGTGGAATAGTTATTAGATGATGGGTTGCTAGAGTGACAGAAGC
Organism: Triticum dicoccoides; assembly: GCF_002162155.2. Lineage (NCBI taxonomy): Eukaryota > Viridiplantae > Streptophyta > Magnoliopsida > Poales > Poaceae > Triticum > Triticum dicoccoides. The sequence continues at coordinate 518,783,968 of NC_041384.1, read as the reverse complement.
TTAAACCATAGTTTATGCACTATTCCGTAAGGGGCTGATTTGGATCCACATGTTTAATGCTATGGTTAGATTTTATCTTAATTCTTCTTTCGTAGTTGCAGATACTTGCGAGGGGGGTTAATCATAAGTGGGAGGCTTGTTTAAGTAAGAACAACAACCAAGCACTGGTCCACCCTGATGTCGCTTGAACTACGTAGGTATTTCCTCAAAGAGGAAGGGATGATGCAATACAGCTACGGTAGGTATTTCCCTCAGTTATGAAACCAAGGTATCAATCCAGTAGGAGAACCAAGCAACACTATGTAAACGGTACCTGCACACAAAGAACAAATACTTGCAACCCGATGCTTATGAGGGGTTGTCAATCCCTCTTTTGGGTAACGGTGCCGAAAATTGTCAAGTTGACGGGATAAAAAATGTGATAGATTGGATAAAGAGATCTCGATAAAATGCGAAATAAAATAAGTAACAAAAAAGTGCACCAAGGTATTTTTGGGTTTTTAGAATAATAGATCTGAAAACAAAAGCAAATAAAAATAGATCTCAAAGCAAATATGATAAAGAATAGACCCGGGGGCCGTAGATTTCACTATTGGCTTCTCTCAGGAAATAGCACACGGTGGGTAAACAAATTACTGTTGGGCAATTGATAGAAAATCGAATAATTATGACGATATCCAAGGCAATGATCAATATATAGGCATCACATCCAAGATTAGTAGACCGACTCCTGCCTGCATCTACTACTATTACTTCACACATCGAACGTTATCCAGCATGCATCTAGTGTATTAAGTTCATGGAGAAACGGAGTAATGCAATAAGAACGATGACATGATGTAGACAAGATCTATTCATGTAGGAATAGCTCCCATCTTGTTATCCTTAATAGCAACAATACATGCGTGTCTTACTGCCCCTTCCGTCACTGGAAAAGAACACTGCACGATCGAACCCATCACAAATCAACCACGTGACACATGTGGTAAGTAATCCAAACTATTCAAAAAAAGCACATCTTCCCATGGCAAGAAAAATCTATCTAGTTGGCCTAACTAAACCAAAGATTCAAAGAAGAAATACGAGGCTATAAATAACCATGCATATAAGAGATCAAAAGAAGACTCAAATAATATTCATGGATATAGATCTGAACATAAACTCAAAGTTCATCGGATCCCAACAAACACACCGCAAAAAGAGTTACATCAAATAGATCTCCAAGAGACCATTGTATTGAGAATCAAAAAAGAGAGAGGACCCGTAGGTCTATGATGAACTAATCACGCATCATCGGAGAGGCACCAATGAGGATGATGAACCCCTCTGTGATGGTGCCTAGATTGGATCTCATGGTTCTGGAACTTGCGGCAGCTGGAATTGTGTTTTGTCGACTCCCCTAGGGTTTTTGGAATATTTGGGTATTTATAGGGCAAAGAGGCGGTGCAGGAGGTCACCGAGGTGGGCACAACCCACCTGGGCGCGCCCTGGTGGGTTGTGCTCCCCTCGGAGCCCCCTCTGGTACTTCTTTGGCCCATCAAGTTTCTTCTAGTCCAGAAAAATTCTCCAAAAAGTTTCGCTGTGTTTGGACTCCATTTGGTACTGATATTCTGCAAAGTAAAAAACAAGCCAAAAATAGCAATTGGTACTGGGCACTATGTCAATAGGTTAGTCCCAAAAAATGATATAAAGTTGCTATAAAATGATTGTAAAAAAAATCCAAGAATGATAATATAACAACATGAAACAATAAAAAAAACATAGATACGTTGGAGATGTATCACACTCACATATCAAATTATCAAAGTAGCGAACATGAATCAAACCAACATGATGAAAGTGACTAGATGAAATTCCCGTGTGCCCTCAAGAATGCTTTGCTTATTATAAGAGGCCGTTCTGGCATGTCCTTTGCTATAAAAAGGATTGAGCTACCTTGCTCCACTTTTTTTACCGTTATTGTTACTTGCTCGTTACAAATTATCTTGCTATCAAACCACCTGTTACCGACAATTTCAGTGCTTGCAGAAATTACCTTGCTAAAAACCGCTTGTCATTTCCTTCTGCTCCTCGTTGGGTTCGACACTCTTACTTATCGAAAGGACTACGATTCATCCCCTATACTTGTGGGCCATCAATAGGCGATACACGAATGATTCAAACATCTTCATTTTTTGTTGTCGTTGATCCTCTTCTTCATGTCGATCAACAATTCTTTCCTTCATCATCCAAGATAGTGTTCTGCAACATGATCCCTCTCTCTCTCTCTCAATTCTTCCAATGTCGTCGTCTTTTCAAGCTCCCATTCTGGAAAAAAATTGCCTCTCCAATTCTATTTTTTCCGTCTCCATGTTCAACCTCTCCTAGTCGAACTCCATCTTCTCCCTTTGCACATCTATGAAGATCTTGTACCTCTCCTCCTTCTTCACCTCCTTGGTGGAAAAAATGCTTGTCCCAGTGGTAGACGTTTTTGTTGCCATGCCATCACGCGTGATCATGTCCTTCTCCCACTTGTTTCCCATCACCGGTCGGTTCCTCTTTGCGCGGTGGCTTGTATGTTCGTCCCTCCATTTTTCTTTTCTTCATCATCCAATCCAATTCATTGAATGGAGCTAGAAACATCATTTTTCTACATCTTCTTTGTGTCGCTTTAAATATCCTCAAGGACGGTTTGCCACCTTGGTTTCTCATTCAATTTCATCCAAAAATGGGACAAAGTGAATGGCTTCTTCTTGGTTTGTTAGTACAAAGCCACCGCCAAAGTTGCATGGCTTTGGTATCCGATGCGGCTTTGGTTCCGATCAAGCACTTATTCGAGGAAACCAACAAACTTGCTCACATTCTCTTGGATGGTGAATCATCTATGTTGGAGAGAGCACGCGTTGTGGTCGTTAATGATTCAGTATGGCATCACATAGGGTTTTTGCTCATGATAAAGTTTGTGAATTTTTCCAAATATATAATGCCTTTTTGCTCGGTTCCACATATCGGATCCATGCTAGTGTTCGACTAACAAAACATCTTCAAATTGTGTGAATGCCAGACCTCTTGGCTTCACTACCTTTTTTTATGTTTGCCCTACATCATACATAGGGGAATTTGTATCCCCATGTCAAATTGCAAAGGCTCTTGACAATCATTTATCATGTTTAGCATTATTTCCTACAATATGCATCACAACTAAACTATCATCCTACAAGTTTGATTGAATGGTATGTGCAATAAAATGAATGAACAAATGCAAATGTCATAGGGGCAGTGAATGTACGCGGTCTTATTGGGGCATACCATCGAACAACATGAGGGCATGTCGGCCCGGGCCTTGGCCGACACCGTCTAATGCCTTTGGAGCTGCAATGAGTCGACCATCATGTCCGTAGCAGTGGCGTGTTCCGAAAAGCTATCCGGGATGCTTGGCCACATGGAGGCGGGAACCGAGTGGGGCCCTACCAACGACTTGTTTTTCCCACGGACAGATCGGTCCGTGTTGCCACACTACTCACACCAAAGTCCATGTCATCATCACCATTCATCTTCGCACCGCTCCTCTCCGTAGCTACCTTCTCAACCACTTCACGCTCCCGCTTCTTCTGGCGGCACTACCTCTGGGCGACGTTATCCGCCTTGCAACTGACCACCACGGTGGGGATCCCCACCGATTCTGCTGAGGAATCATCCATGTCAATGGTGATGAACATGGTAGTCAACGATGACAACAACTACGGTGGATGAGGACGGTATCTCGTACATTGAGTAAGGGAGGAGGTGGGTGGCTGTGCAGTGGCAGGAAATGGAGGACGTGCATGGGAGGAGTGTGGTCCAAGTGGTGGACTAGTCAATTTGGAGCAGATTTTGGATGGGTCCAGTTTGTCGGAACCAATGTGGCAGAAGCGCCCGACTATGTATGGGCTGTTGGGAAATGTTGCATGAAAAAAAAAATTCCTACACCCACGCAAGATCTATCAAGGAGATGCACAACAATGAGAGGGGAGAGTGTGTCTACGTACCCTCGTAGACCGTAAGCGGAAGCGTTTGACAACGCAGTTGATGTAGTCGAACTTTCTTCACGATCCAACCGATCGAGTACCGAACGTACTGCACCTCTACGTTCAGCACACGTTCATCTCAGTGACGTCCGCGCCTTCTTGATCCAGCAAGACGGCGAGGTAGTGGATGAGTTCTGGTAGCATGATTGCATGGTGACAGCGATGGTGAAGTTATCTCAGCAGGGCTTCGCCTAAGCACTATGAAAATATGACCGGGGGTGTAAACGGTGGAGGGGGCGCCGCACACGGCTAAGCAATTGTCTGTTGTGTGCTAGGCGCCCCCTCCCACATATATATAGGTGGGAGGGAGGAGCAGCCAAGGGGGGGTGCCCAAGTAGGGGGAATCCTACTTGGGGTCTCTCCCAAGTCGCGCCCCCTTTCCTTATTTAGAGCGTGGGGAAAGGTAGGGGAGGGTGGTACCCCCCTTTCCTTTCTCCCATGAGAGGGGAAGGCAGGAGGGGCTAGTCCTCCCCTTTTCCTTTTCTAGGGCTGGCCAAACAAGGGAGGAGGTGCACCAGCCCCCTTGTTGGCTGGTCTGTCCCCTCCTTTGGCCCATAAGGCCCATAACTTGCCGGGGGTGCCCTGAACCCCTTCCGGTGACCCGATTCTTTCCCGGTACGTCCCGAAACACTTCCAGTGTCCAAATACCATTGTCCTATATATCAATCTTTACCTCTCGACCATTTTGAGACTCCTCGTCATGTCTGTGATCTCATCCGGGACTCCAAACAACATTCGATCACCAAAACATATAACTCATATAACACTGTATCGTCAACGAACATTAAGCGTGAGGACCCTACGGGTTCAAGAACTATGTATGCATGACCGAGACACCTCACCGGTCAATAACCAATAGCGGAACCTGGATGCCCATATTGGCTCCTGAAGGAAATATGCCCTAGAGGCAATAATAAAGTTGTTATTTTATATTTCCTTATTCATGATAAATGTTTATTATTCATGCTAGAATTGTATTGACCGGAAACCTTAATACATGTGTGAATACATAGACAAACTCGGTGTCCCTAGTGAGCCTCTGCTTGACTAGCTCGTTGATCAAAGATGGTTAAGGTTTTCTAACCATGGACATGAGTTGTCATTTGATAACGGGATCACATCATTAGGAGAATGATGTGATGGACATGACCCATCCGTTAGCTTAGCATATTGATCGTTCAGTTTTATTGCTATTGGTTTCTTCATGTCAAATACATATTCCTTCGACTATGAGATTATGCAACTCTCGGATACCGGAGGAATACCTTGTGTGCTATCAAACGTCACAACGTAACCGGGTGATTATAAAGCACTACTGCAGGATGCTGCTAACGCGACACTGCGATCAGAGACCCTTCGAGAAACTGTGTGCGATGCGATAATCGCAAACGGTGGTGTATGAAAACCGTCAAAAAGGTGCAAAACATTTGCGATGGAGGATGCATCAAACACGGTTCAGATTTTAGTTGCGTGTGCGATGAAGGGCATACGGTTCAGTTTAATCAACTGTTTGCGATGAGGAGGAACAAAAGAAACGGGCAGCCAGATGAAGGCGTGTGCGATACACAGCATACGGTTCGCTCGGATGAACTGTTTGTGATTAGGCAAAACAAAAGAAACGGGCAGCCAGATGAAGGTGTGTGCGATATACAACATACGGTTCACTCATATGAACTATTTGTGATTAGGCAACACAAAAGAAACGATCGGCCAGATCAAGGTGTGTGCGATATACGACATGCAGTTCACTCAGATGAACTGTTTGTGTTGACACAAGAGAACAAAAACGGTTCAACTTAACAAGACGTGTGTGTTGTGCGATGGGATTGCATACAGGACAACACACACACACACACACACACACACACACACACACATATATATATATATAGAGAGAGAGTAGCACTATTCTAATCCCGGGATTAGAATAGTTATTTGGATCATGGCACACCCTATAAGGCCCGATCAGTTGCTCCCGAACTTGCCGAAGGAAAAAAAACCACCAGCCCACGAACTGCCCAGATCGTCATGGAGCGCCCACCCCGACCCCTCCCTCCCGCGCCGCTCGCTCTGGATCCCCTGCCGCCGCGCCTCCCGCGCCGCCGCCTCCCTCCCTGCCCCGCACCGCGGTTGGGCTCCCTCCAAACAACCGCCGCAACTGGACCTCGCCATCGCCGGACGCCGCCGGTCCGACAACCACCGACGCCGACAAGATACCCAGAGCGCGCATCGGATCCCGCCTAACTGCCGGTCCCCGCGACCCAGGTGGCCGGCGGAGCGGTCAAGCTGCTGCCCCTGCGGGAAGCCCGCGTCGGATCCCGCCTCTCCCCATGTGCACCGACATCCACCGCTAGCCCCCAAGCGCGCCGCCCAGGGGCCCCATCCCCAGACACCATCCTTCATCGTTGGCGCACCATGGACGTTTTCCTCTTCTGCCTGGAAATTCTTCTCCAACCTCTTGCCTCGCCATCTTGCCATTCCTCTTGCTAGCCTGCCCGTCCTGCAGATTCAGCTGGAACATGCCTTGGCCTACTGGAAGTGGCCTCGACCTGCAGCTGGGCGCCCACCGCCACAGGTGTCTACCACCTACAGCCGGCGCTGCATGCCCAGGCCGTTCAACTTTGCCATAGTAGGCCGTTCAACTCCGGCCGTGCTCCTTTGGGATGATTTGATAAAAGTTCATTTTGCAAAACTTCACTAGTTCATACAACAAAACTAATTTGTTTGCAGCCATTGCCTCCTCCAAAGCCAAGCTATTATACAAAAAAAGCGGTGATCTTCTCATGAGCACTGCCCCAACAGGAACATCTCTCAACTACTATAGTACCTTAGTGTGGAATTTATGTAGAGAACAAGTTCTTATTCTATGCTCTGTACATGCTTGTTTACATTGTCAATGAGAACGAATACTTTTGTTCTTCAGCTTGTTTTGAGGATGTTTGATTGTTATTTATTTTTTGCAAGTTCAAAACTCCAAGTTGTGTATCAGTATAGTTACTTAGCTATATTGTTCTTGTAGGCACATATTTGAAGAGTTAAATAAAATGGAAAAGGAATGCATCAGTATAGCTACTTAGCAGAAAATGGTCAAAGAGTATGTTGCTTCATTGGTTTTTTGTCTGCTTGTATTTGAAAAATTACATCAAAGAAAATTCAGCAACTTGTGTACATATGAGGACAACGTGGGAACAATGTTTTGTCCACCATATGTTTTTCCCAATGAGTTTGTTTGTCTTCCATTTTGTATGTTAGGAAAATTGATGCCAGAATTTTTTGTCTTAGAAAGAAGTTCAAATAAATAGACCGGAGAAGGTCACATGTGTGTAACAGGAAAAAGTTTGTGGTTTGAAGGAGGACTGAAGTTCAGCGAGATGTGGATGTGAAGGTTCAAAGATGTTTTTTAGTATATTCAGACATGTTTTTCCTCTCTTGTTTTTTATTTCTTATCTTATTCATAATTGATTAGATAACTTCTAAGGCAACATGTGGTTGTCTGAAAGACTTATGGACTCTTGTGTGTATGTAAAACATTTTGATCAGTATACGCTTTAGTTTATGATTCTTTCTTTCCACTATCACTCAAACTTGGTGTTCCTAAAAAAATATGGTGCACCTCCCGTTTGCTGAGTCTTCGTGCCCACAATCTTGTGGTTAAATGACCTTTGTGAAATGTGATGATTCTTCGTACACTAGTTTGTGCAAAAGGAAAAATAATATTCAGATGTCTACATCAAAACTCTAGTGCATAAAGAAGATGTTTTGTGTTTATCTCTGAAAAATTGCCCACTATTGCAGGCCGGCTTTGCCTGCTGCAACAAAAAAATAATTATATGTTTTTGCCTAGTTTAGTCAGTTGTTGGAACCAAAAAAGGGGCTAAAGGTCAAAATGTTTTATTCGTGAAGGTCAAAAGTATCTTAAGTATATTTTCTGGAACACTGACACTCTTTGTACATCATGTTGTCAAGTTATTCACACTTGCATTTTCCAGAACAGAAAAAGAAAAGATAGGGTGTTTTAACTTAGTAACCTACCCCAGCCGAGACACCACACTTCCTTCTCTGGCTGGTGTGTATTTAGATAAATGGTTGCTAGAAGTTCAAGCGCTCGGTGAGGAAAAGTTCAAAAATTTCTTGTGAGAGGTTCACCGTGTATTTAGATGTCCAAAATACGTTAAAAAATGTTGTTTTTGGGGTTTTTAAATAATCTCTCAAACAAGAGAGAAGTTCAAAATGATAATAACCAGAAGTTCACGTACTGCATGGTGTGTGTTTCTTATAATAAAAATACAATAAAGTAAAACAGAGTGAAGTTCAAACAGACATGCCCCAGAAGTTCAACTACTTCACACAGTGCAAAAAACAGCACATCAAAAACAGAGTGAGGTTCAAACAGACATGCCCGTGAAGTTCAACTACTTCACACAGTGCATTTCCGTTCGCGATGAACGCATAAATCATGATCTCGCCATTTTCTAATTTACCTAAAAACTACAGGAATATCATTTGTGTAAGTTTCAAGTCCTCGGTCGGAGAAAGTTAAAAAAATTATTGTGAGAGGGGTTTGTACAAAAGGAATATCATTTGTGTAACACTGACGATGGATGAGAAAATTACAAACGAAAATACGTCACATAAGTTCAACTAAAAACAGCAGGAAGTTCAATTACTAGAGTGGATGAATTTCAGATGAAAAACTTTTAAAATTGTCGCGAATATGAAAAAACGATCAACACGAGAAAGTTAAGTGCTTACAGCAGCTTTCCACTAGTATATCACTTGCTCAATTTCGGTGAGTGGGTGGAGAGTTACGAGCAGTGGATGGAGACCTATGAGCAAAAAAATCACGTGAAAAACAGAGTGAAGTTCAGGTACACGCGCCGAGAAGTTCAGGTTCTTCACGCGGTGCATTTTCGAAGAATCTGTTTCGCGATATAGGCAAAACGCATGATCCCGCCATTTTTGATATTACTTGAAAACGGCTAAGAATCAGAGAAAACCATCAACATGAAAAAGTTTCACATTTTCCGTAGCTTTTCAACGGTATATTATTTGCCCAATTCCGTGTAGCGACCAGACCTCAAACGGTCTGATCTTTGTGCTCCGATGTCATCACTGGATCAGTAATGCTGACACCACACAGTACTCGGAGGATTTATAGCAGAGTAGCAATCACACACTTAATACATCGAGTGTCTCAAAAGAGAACTTATTACAATAAATATGGCTTAAGGCCATCTAATAATTTTAACAGCGGAAGGCTTGGAAGATAAGTGAGTCCATCAACTCCAACGGCATCACTGAGTATAGAACCACAACCTGAAAACTCCTTAATCATCGTCTGAAAAGTCTGCAACATTAAGTTGCAGCCCGAAACGGGTCAGCACATGGAATATGCTGGCAATGTAACACATAGAGAGTAATGGAATGAAACAGCTATACTATATGCATATTTGGCTGGAGGAAAGCTCTATGGTTACAGTTTTGCGTAAAGCCAATTTTTCCCTACTTCAAAGGAATAAATTTATTTAACTATCATGGTAGTGGTTAAACATTGAGAATGGTTGACAGCATTCTCAATCCCAATTAAGCATCATCATTAAACATAACCCAACAAAATTAATTTAGAGTAACATGTTGAGATTCACATGAAAATCCAAGTACTAGATACTCAAGATGTCCATAACTAGGGACACGGCTAATCATGATTAGTTTATTACACTCTGTAGAGGTTTGCACACTTTTCCCCACAAGACTCGATCGCCTCCGTTTGGTTTCTCGAACTACATGGTGTTTGAGAAGACGGATGACCGAGACATAGTCTTTCAGAAGCGCTTGCACCTTACGATCGGGTAGACCGTACCACCTACATCCCCTACAACTACTAGTCTACCACTGTAAGAGTTCGCACAACTTAGTCAACTATGCTAGAGCCCATAATAGCTTGTGGCTGCACACGGAAGTTTCTAATATGAATAGTCTCATGATCCCTTTGAGCCTGGGTGGCGGTCCAAAAGAAAACAGGCAAGTCCTGGAATACCCAGGTGCCTCAATCCACCCAGATGCGTGTTTAAGTTGCCACCTTAGATAAACCATTAATTAACAATCTTACATCTGTCATGGATATCACTCACCCAATCCACGTCTATTAGCATAGCATGGCATAATAAGCAAATGTAGAAGTAACTCCCAAAGGTTTGATAATAAACAGGTATTAGGTACTACCTCAACTACTTCCCATCCCACAATTTAATTAGATCCTAATCATGCAATGTGTGAGGATTGATCTAATGCAATAAAACTGGGTAGTAGAAAAGGTATGATCAAAGTGTTACTTGCCTTGCTGATGATCTGCGAAACCTAACGATTCGAAGTAACAAGCGGCGCACTCCGGGTATTCTATTGCAGACAAACAAACAAGCATACAATAAGTACTCATCTAATGCACAGATAAAACTCAGATAAGAGATCTAACCAAAAGGTTCAACTTAAGAACTCCGGTTGGCAAAAGAATCAAATCGAACGAAGCAACGAAAGTCAAATGGCGAAAGAAAACAACTTCGTTCTAGTAATCTGGATCTAGGGCAAATTTTACAGTAGCAAAAATCTTGTTTAAGTTGGTTAAACGGATAGAGGGTTTTGAGACGAAACTCTAGGCGCTTGAATCGCCTGATTCCGATAAACGAGCGAAAAGTTATACTAAAATGAAAATCGGATCAGGAATCGCGATCAGAAAAATCGTGGATTTAATCCGAGAAAAAGAAAAACGACGAACGCTCGCTAGAACGAACGAACGGACGAACGCTCGCTATTTAAATAAACCAGAAAACCGATCTATTTAAAAAAACTGAAACTAAAAAAAAACCAACGAAAACCGATCTTTTTTTTCTAAAAAAACCGTTGGCACGGAAGTCGAGGCGGCGGCGAACCTCGGCGGCGGAATCCGGCGGGCGGCGGCGGCGAGGCGGCGCGGCGGCAGCGGCGGGCGGTGGCGGTGGCGCGGGTGGCGGCTGGGGCAGGGTCGGGCGGCTGGGCTAGGGTTTCCCCCGGGTGGGCTGCCCCGGCTTATATACCCTAGTCGGGCCGGAGTCCTAGTCGGACACGTCCCTTTAGGTCGGTTCGTTTTTTTAAAATTATTCTGCTCGAAAGAAAAATAAAAAGAAATACTAAACGCACTCCAAAAAATTCGAAATAAATTTTCACGGGCTTCTAAAATCAAGCCGCACAAGGTGAACATTTATTTGGGACCTAAATGCACTTTTGGAAAACACACATTTTTCCTAAATTCAAATAAAACACCGAAAAACTCTGAAATAAAATCTTACTTGATTTTATTATTAAATCCTCAATATTTCTTTATTTTGGGAAAGTCATTTTATTCCCTCTCTCATATTTTTGTAATAGAAATAATTGATGATAAAATAAATAAAATCAAATGATCCTATTCTCAAAATTTGAGAAAACTCAAATATGAAATTACGAAATCCCCAACTCTCTCCGTGGGTCATTGAGTTGCGTAGAATTTCTAGGATCAACCAAAATGCAAAATAAAATATGACATGCATTGATGATCTAATGTATAACATTCCAAATTGAAAATTTGGGATGTTACATTCCGATAAAGTTTGTAGAAATTATGGCGAAAATACATTTTTCGCCATTTTCGAAACTGACTTAAAGCCATAAAGATTTGGGAGAAATAATACATACCAAAAAGTTTCGCATTTGTTCAAGCTTTCCAACGCCAAATCATTTGCTGCATTCGGACGCACTATTAAAAAATTAGCTCGAAAATACGAACTCGGTAGGACTTGGAGCATTTTCTAAATTACTCTTAAACCATTCAAAATTAGAAAAAACTTTCAAGATGAAAAAGTAGCGCATTTTCATAAGCTTTCCAATGCCATATCATATGCCTCCATTGGATTAGCCGTTTAGAAATGACATCGAAAAAACGAACTCAGCTGTTCGGTTTATGAAATTTTACGTTTTTTCAAATTACTCTTTAACCATAGGGAATTAGAGAAAACTTTAAACATTTGGAAGGAGCGGTTTTGCAGCAGCTTTCCAACGCCATATTATATGCCTCATTCCGATAAACGGTTTAGAAATGCGATCGAAAATATGATTCACGTTTTTTGTGCGAAGAAAAAATGGTTTTCAAAACTGCTCTTAAACCGCTTATATTTTGCCAAAAATTTAAGTTGGGTCATGATACTGATGTCCATAGCTTTCCAACGGTATATCGCATGCCCCATTTGGGCAATGTTGCTGGAAGTTCAACCTAGTTCACAGGGAAGTTCAACGTACTACTAGCGAGGCAGGTCAGGTTGTGATCAGAATATTATTTTGATCCCATGATCAGAATAGTGTGTATGTGTGTGTGTGTGTGTGTATAGGACAACAGTATTCTAATCCTGGGATTAGAATAACTATTTGGATCACAGGGCGCCTATATAAGCAGCGACGGGATCCTTCTAAACTCCCGAATCGGTACAGTGGACGTAAAAAAGGAAAAAAAATCTCCACCCACCCCTCACCACGATCCCCTCCCCGATCCCATCTTCCCTCTGCTACGAACCGCACCATGCCGCCACCATCGCCTTCCTCCATGGCCGGCGCGGCCACCGCCGCCTCCCTCCCTGGACGGTGCGGCCACCACCTCCCTCCGCCCGCGTAGCCACCGCCGCCTCCCTCCCCGGCCCACCCAATCACCGCCGCCTCCTTCCCCGGCCCGCGCAGCCGCCACACCCCCGCTTCCCCCCACAGCCGAGCCACCTCCCCGGATCCCCGATCCCCACGCCGGCGCACGCCCTCCCCGGAGAGCCCCGCCGCTGTGCCCCCATCCTCACCTCCAAGCGTCGCCATCCCTCGCGTGCTAGCCCGCCCTTCGCCGTGCAGCGGACCCAGCCACCGCGTGGATCACGCTGCCCCCGCAAACCTCATCGCCGATCCAGTCGAGGGGGCGGCCGGATCCAGCCGGCCACGACCCCCGGCAAGGCATGGGAAGCGGCGTGCACGGGGCGGCCTCTTGCTCCCGGCCGATGTAGTCATTGTCTGCGCCGCCGTCCTACAGTGCGACCCCCGCTGAACCACCTTGCACAAGCTCTGGTCATCTTCCCCACGCTCGGCATCGTGCGACGCTGGTTCTTGGACTTCCAACTCCAGTGCGGCTTCCTTCCTCGAGTACAGGTTGCCGGTTCGCCGCAAGCTGGCCATATGGTCGCCATCGCTTGTGTGTTACCTGTTGTCGCTTCTCTCAGCGACCTTCCCCAACAAATTTCATCGAACTTCCCCATGATCATGGTTCCAAAAAAATATGGAAGTTCAAAAAGTATTGGTTGGGCAGCATGCACATAGTCCTGCCTCTCCTCTTTCTTGTGCTCTAGGAGAACAGGCCAGGACGCAATAAAACATCGATGGTGAATTTATGCCGAGAGTAGATTCTGATTACGTGCTCTATATATGCTTATTGATATGCCAAATGAGAACCGCTACTGTTTTTCTTCAAGTTGTTTTGCTGATGTCTGAGAGTTAAAATTGTAGATGTTTAATGGATATGAGACTTCTTTTGATCTTGCACTGTTAAAAAAAGAGCAACCAAAAACTTTCCTACATGTAGATGCATCTGCGCTCACATCTTCTGACATCCTTCCTGTATGTTATGTACTTAAATGTGTTTAATGAAAAATAAGTTTCTGAGAAGTTCATATATTATTACGTGGACAGGTCATGTAGAAGAACTACCCAGTAATTGAAAATTTTAAAGACAACAAATTTCTGTAGTGATTGGTACGTGTCCAGTCCAATGTGTTGATCTTCTTCACTCCGTATTCACATTCTAGAAAATTGTGTTCTGTTGTTTTGGCAACTCTTCCTTATGTAAATGGCTCTACGCTGAGCACTTCTAACCTGTCGTGGAGAAGTTATGTATTAATTAATTATGAACTTTTACAAATGGAATTGTTTTTCCATTTTGCCAAAAAACCCAGAGAAGTTCAAATTAAATTAATAGTGCGGTTTGATGTTCATAAAAAAAGAAAAAATATCTCATTTCTGAAACAATAAAAACACGCATAAACCAAGAAGTTAAGTTTGAAATAACCAAGAAGTTGTACGATGTTTACAAAATTAGGATTCTTTCGGTTACAAATGAATAATACCAAGAAGTCCAAATTGAAAAAACTAGGAAGTTCAATCTTTAAAAATAGAATAGTTCAATGTATATGAAACACCCAGATTTTCCTCGTTAGTAAATAAAAAACCAAGAAGTTCAATTTAAAAAACGGAGCAGTTCGGTATTTATTAGAAAAACTCGAATATTTCCCGTTACTAATGAATAAACCAAGAAGTTCAGTTCAAAATAACGAAGAAGTTCGACATTTACTAAAAAAACTCTAATTTTTCCTGTTTCTAAAAATACACAAAGAGGTTCCAAAATTGAAAAAATGGAGCGGTTCGATGTCCATAAAAAATCATTTTTTGTTGATAAAGGGTAGCGTCGTTTTTGTCAGTTTTAAATTTTTTGGAGCAATTTGATTTAGAAAATATCAGGAATTTCAAATTTAAAAAACAGAGTAGTTCGATCTATACAAAAAAAACTCAAATTCCTATTGCCTCTAAGAAAAATTAAAGTATGAAGTTCAATTTCTAAAAATGTATGTTCAATGTTTACTTAAGAATCATTTTGTTCTAAAGATGACGCGGTTCAACGTGTAAACCAATGTTGAAAGAAAACAAAAAGAAAAGGGGAAGTTCAATTTCTAAAGATGACGCGGTTCGACATGCAAACTAATGTTGAAAGAAAACAAAAAAGAAAAGGAGAAGTTCAATTTATAAAGATGACGCGGTTTGATGTGCAAACCAATGCAAAAACACACACAAAAGTATTGTTTTTGGTGTCTTCAAATATTTTTATTCATAAAAAAGAAATAAGAAATAAAACTAGGAAGCCCATATTAAAAAGATGGAGAAGTTCGTTGATTATAGAAAACTCAGATTTTCCTCGTTATTAAAGAATGGAAACAAGAAGTTCAAAAATAAAATAACAAGAAGCTTAACTTTTAAAAAATAGAGCGCTTCAGAATTCATAAAAAAAAGATTAAGAAATTCAGATTAATACTCCCTCCATTCCAAAATATAGTGCGCCCGCGCTTCCCGAGGTCCAACTTTGACCATAAATTTAACCAACGAGACCAACTGCGGCGGGAGAAAAAATTATATAATTGAAAACTTCTTTCGAATACGAATTCACTGATATAACTTTTGCTCCCGCCACAATTGGTCTTGGTAGTTAAATTTACGGTCAAAGTTGAAGCACGTGGATAGAGGAAGCACTACATTGTGGAATGGAGGGAGTATTCATAAACAACTCAGATATTTTCACGTAACCGAGAGAAGTTCAGATTGAGAACTGCGAGAAGCTCACGTACTATATGGTGTGCATTTTGTATTAAAAGGAATAAAAAAGCAAGATTAAAAGTTTTGTTCTTATAAGTTGAAGTCCTCGTCGGAGAAAATTAAAAAAAAAAATTGTGAGAGTGGTTTGTACAAAATGAATATTATTTTGTGTAACACTAACGAAAGGATGAGAAAATTACAAACGAAAATACGTCACAGAAGTTCAACGCGAAAACAGCAAGAAGTTTAACTACTGCACTCAATGAATTTCGCATGAAAAACTTTTAAAACCGTCGCGAGTATGAAAAAATGATCAACATAGGAAAGTTGCGTGTTTACAACAGTTTTCCATCGGTATATCACTTGCTCAATTCTTGTGAGTGGATGGAGAGTTACGAGCAGTGGATGGAAAGCTGCGAGCAAAAAAACACGTGAAAATATAGTGAAGTTCAAGTAGTCATGCCGAGAAGTTCAAGTCTTCACGCGGTGCATTTTCGAAGAATCTGTCTCGCGATAAAGGCAGAACGAATGATCTCGCCATTTTCGAAATTAATTGAAAACGGCCAGGAATCAGAGAAAACCATCAACATGAAAAACTTTCGCATTTTCTGTAGCTTTTCAGCGGTATATTATTTGCCTCATTCTGATAAAGTTTGTAGAAATTACGGGGAAAATACGTTTTTATCCATTTTCAAAATAGACTTAAAACTGGAAGGAATTGGGAGAAATAATATATACAAAAAAGTTTCGCAATTCTTCAAGCTTTCCAACGCCATATCATTTGCTGCATTTGGACATACAGTTAAAAAATTAGCTCGAAAATACAAACACAGTGGAACTTGTATCGTATTCTAAATTACTTTTAAACCGTTCATAATTAGAAAAAACTTTTAACTTTAAAAAGTAGTGCATTTTCATAAGCTTTCCAACACCATATTATTTGCCTCAATTGGATTAGCCGTTTACAAATGGCATCGAAAATACGAACTCGGGTGTTCCATTTGCGAAATTCTACAATTTTCGGAATTACTCCTTAACCGTAGGGAATTAGTGAAAACTTTCAACATGTGGAAGGAGCGGTTTTGCAGCAGCTTTCCAACGCCATATTATTTGCCTCATTCCGATAAATTGTTTAAAAATGCGATCGAAAATACAATTCAAGTTTTTTGTATGAAGAAAAAATGATTTTCAAAACTTCTCTTAAACCGCTTACATTTTGCCAAAAATTTAACTTGGGTCATGATACTGGTGTCCATAGATTTCCAGCGGTATATAGCAAGCCCCATTTGGGTAATGTTGGCGGAAGTTCAACCTAGCACATGGGAAAGTTCAGGTCAAACAACTCAGGCAGTAAAATTGCAAAAAACGCGAGTTCATCACAACCCGAGTGCAAAATCCGACAACGAGCGAGATTTCTATTTAAAATGGGTATTTAGTTGCTAAAAATGTTTCTAGATTACACTAACATCATATAGAACACGACTAATCAGAAAAATTCCCGTGGGAAGACACGGTTGAGAAGATAGCCCGAAGGTCGGGTTCCTACAAAGGGAAGTTCAGGCATGTAACTCAGGAAGTTTATGTTGTGATCAGAATATTATTCTGATCCCGTGATCAGAATAGTGTTTATGTACACACACACACACACACACACACACACACACACACACACACACACACACTTATAAGGACATGCTTGCATAACCAAATTAAACATCCACTTACATAGGTGGCTACTACAACCATGACATTTGCACACACCAAAGTAAACTATTACATGCATAATTACATAGTTGGCTACTACACACATGACATTTCCACACACCAACAATAAAGTAAACTATATAGTACACGCATGATTAACTAGCATAAATGATCATCTAATCATCATCTACTTCTTGTGACGCTTGCTCTGCTTGTGGCTCGATCCGGGCTCGTCGATTTTGGTAACGAGGAGCTTCCTCATGTCAACGATCCGCTTGTGCATCTCGTAGCATGTGTACACGCTCTTGGCCGCGAACCTGAGGTGAGGTTCATCTAGTTGCTGCATCCATGCCCCGTGCCAGGATACGAGACTTGTTCTCTAGGCATCCTGCTTCATCTTTTCGTAGTAGGGGTCGATGATGGCCGAGGCGAGTTTGACTAGGGAGTCCTTCTTCATGTTGCCCCAGACCCTGTAGTGGTCACAGATTTCGACAAGGTTCTTGCAAGCCAAGCCCCTAACACGGAGCGCGTTTACATCGTTGGTGGTTTCCACCATGGCGAACTTGTAGTCGGTGCTATTGACAAACCTGTTGAACGGTCGCAAGGCTCTGTGGCCATGCAGTAGTGGTAGACGAGGACATGATGGCCCACGCACAACTAGGCGACGGCAACCTTCTGATCTATGCCGGGACGACCGGTGGTGTACTGGAGGTCGATGCCGACCACCTTGTACTTGTCTCGAGCAAGCAACTGCTCAACGCTGTTGATGTAGTCGTCCACCACGGCCGGGTCGATGGTGTACACCACCGAGAGATCCGTCTCCCTCATGTGGGTCTCCACTCTATGCTCGCTGAACTCCATTGGAGCGCCGCTGGACATCCCCTCTCTATGTGTCGTCCTGGGTGTGCTTGTTGTGTTGTGGGGCGCGATCGGAAGGTTGAAGAGACTAAGGTTATAATGGCCACGGTAATTAAAGGGGAAGCCGAACGACCAGGAATATCGGCAGGCCCTGATGGCAGTTCTAATTTGTAGCGTGTAACTCCATCATGCCGCACGTAACTGCATCGTGTGGCAATGCGCGCGGTGCAACCACATGCATATGGGGCCCCCGACGTGATCATGCGCACGCCCAACCGCTAGCAGAGCGCACACGGAGGGACGCGAGCAGAGCGCTCCACGGTCACCTCAACGGCGATCAACCATCTCTATCTCTACTCTTATAAAAGACCGAGTTGGTGATGGTGGTGTGCCTGCCATCGTGTAATATAGACCGTTCGATCTATATATGATAGTTAGAAAGCAAACTATGACAATTTTGCAAAAAGATACCCGCACCTCTCTCCACACTTGCAGATAAGGACTTCTCTCGTTCATCATTTTCTCTCACAAGATAAACTACTCATACAAATGTATCTTGATATTCCGTGCAACACACGGGAATCTTGCTAGCATATATATGCATATAGCAGTTGAACGTGCAAGGAAAAGCTATCCACAAGCCGAGCATGCCGACGGACGTGAGCAGAGCACGCCGACGGACGCGACAGAGCACACCGCGGTGCCTAACGGCGAGCAGAGCTTGCCGAGGGACACGAGCAGAGGATGACACAATGATACGTGGAAAATAAGACGAACTGTGTGAGCGGTGTCGGAGACATCAAGCACGAATCAGTTTAGAGTTGCGTGTGCGATACGTGGCATACAGTTGATCCATCCAAGCTATTTGTGATGGAATAAGCCGTGTGTGTTGCGGGCAAACGCTTGCTGGTATATAACCTTAAATTTAACCGAAATAGTGTTAATGCATGTTACAAAAATTGTATAGATGGAAACTATGTTCAAATACGACTTCGACGATATAATCTTTGACGACATGCATTTGTATTTTATTAGTTAAATCCTACTTATAAACCAGGACATGGATATAGTAGGTAATTAAATCGCAAACATTCTTTTATTAAATGTGTCTTCTCGCACGTCTTGTCACCACGCTGTTGCAGACGGCTTACAACGCAAGCTTGCGCAGCGCGCGGGGGCATTCTTTTGGCCAAATGGTGGCGCCAATGAATCGTCGGTGAGCCCATTCCCGCAGAACCTCGCAGGTTCCCGCGCAAGCTTCCCGCCCGACTCGGTGAAATCCCCCAAAATCGCAATGCTTACCGGCCCGCTATAAAAACCCTCACGCCCGGCGAGTCCTGCGTCGCATTTTCCCCTCCCTCCCTGTAGCTTATCTCGTTTGCTTCTCCCACAACCGCCAATGGCATAGGTCCCTCGTCGTCGCTCAGCCACTCCGCCGTCATCAGAGGACAGCTCCAGCTGGGAGGCCACACCGCGGCGGCGGCGCAGTCCCCGGCGTAGTGTAGTGCGCGCGGCGTCCTTGTTGGGTGTGTGTGCGGAACACCCACCACACGTTTCGCCGCCGCTGCCCGTCGACAGCTGTTGCCGGCCGCCGTTGCTACCACACCATCATCGAAAGCGAGGGCCATATCCCGCTCCATCGCCGCGACCCAAAGGCGGGAGGTGGCCGTCGTGGCCGCCACCCCACTGCCGGCCACCGTGGCCATCCCCCGCTCCGCCACCGCGGCCCGAAGGTGGGAGGTGGTGGTCGTGGCCGCCACCCCATCATCGGCCGCCATGGCTGCATGCCTACCGTTAATCGCCGGGATTATCACCCGCTTCGCCGCCGCGGCCTGAAGGCGGGAGGCGGAGGTGGAGGCCCGCATGTGCGTCAGCGACCTTGCGTGCTACATCGAGTTCCTGCGGGGGGAGGAGGAGTGCCTCGTCGAGCACGCAAAGAGCCTTACCGCAGCCGTGGCCGCAGCACACGCCGACGCAGAGGCAAGGAATCAGGAGATCTACGAGCAGTCCGGCCACTTCGAGAGGGATCGTTTGGAGTGGCAGTGGGCTTCTAGCTGGCGAGCATCGCTGTACGTGCAGCACCTTCATGCACCGTATTGCATTTGTCCAACTCGTCGGTAGGCTCCTCCTCCTCCTCTGCCTCTTACCGAGGGGGTGAGCGCGCTCGACAGAGGAGAGGCTGCCGGAAGTAGCACAATGCCCCTCCATGGTAGTAGTAGTATCTAGGGGCAATTTTGTTCAGTTCATCTCACTATAGATGTGTGGTCGAACTGTACAACATACTTAAAATTAGCTAGTATATATAGTTGAACTAGCTATTTCAGTATGTGGTTGGCAACAATTAGGGAGAAGTTTGGTTGGTTTAGCTGTCGAGTTGAACTGTTTGTATAAATTAAGAACGATTGTTTAATCTATGAATGAAATCTATGCTTAATTACTTATTTTTAGTTGCAAAAATTATATAGTGCTAATGATTTCTAGCTACATATTTTGACAAATCACAGTGTTACAAGGATTGACAAATGGCAACTTGACTAGATCTACAAATATAAATCTTTCCAGTTTGAAAAATGGCAACATACCCAACAATTCTTTGTACGTGGTTGCACACGGGTCATCCAAAACAACCGTTTGCGTTGAAGGGATGCACAAATCATGCGCTGCTCTCACTTTACATACAGATGTTCTATCTAAAACAATTGCAATCAAGAGCTACACAAATCCTGCTCGGCACATTTTCCCTTGGCTTCCGGGGGAAGCTGTCGGTTTGCATACAGGTGTTCTAACTAAACGTTTGTGATGAGTGTTTTATATTTAAAAACCGAATTAAACTAGGGAAACCGAATTAAACCTGGGGAAGATGACAAAATTTTTACCACGGCATGTTGCCGCTCCATGATAGCATGCCAAGTTTCATGAATTTCAGACGAGTTTTGGATTTACAAGAATTTAAAAACCAACTATCTCAATGTTTGTGGTCGAGTGATGGTGGCAGTGTGTTTGAAATTCATTCCCATTTCTTGCATGGGACCTAAGCATGCACCCAAGGACACATATTTGATTTTTCAACCAGTTTATATGCACTAGAGAATGTGCATGTCATTCAAATTTGAATTATGCACATAAAATGCCTAGAAAACCCAGTTAAGGTATAAAAATGTCCAAACGAACCCCGAAAAATTCCAAAATTAAACACAACACTCTTGTTGTTCTATGCTGACATCGGAAAATTTTGAAAGCAATAAGAGGCAACAGATATCGCTTCATCCCCAAAGGTGGAACGTTCCCTACCGAAACCACCACGCTTGTTGTGAGGAGCGCTGGTTTGTGAGAAGCTTATACCCAAACCTACCCCAAATGGGACAAATTTTTACCATGACATGTTGATGCCGCGCCATGATAGCATTTCAAGTTTCATGATTTTCAGACGAGTTTTGGATTTACTAGAATTTAAAAACCAGGCATCTCAATATGTTCGGCCGACTGACGGTGGCAGGGTGTTTGAAATTCATTCCCATTTCTTGCATGAGACCTAAGCATGCACCCAAGGACACATATTTGTTTTTTCAACCAGTGTATATGCACTGGAGAATATGCATGTAGTTCAAATTTGAATTATGCACATAAAATGCCTCGAAGACCCAGTTAATGTATAAAAATGTCCAAATGAACCCCGAAAAATTCCAAAATTGAACACAACACTCTTGTTGTTCTATGTTGACACACGAAATTTTTTGAAAGCAATAAGAGGCAACGGATATCATTTTCGCCCCCAAAGGTGGCATGTTCCCTACCGAAACCATCACGCTTGTTGTGAGAAGCGTTGGTTTGTGAGAAGCTTATACCCAAACCTGCCCCAAATGGGACAAAAATTTTACCACGACATGTTGATGCCACTCCAAGATAGCATGCCAAGTTTCATGAATTTCAGACAAGTTTTGGATTTACTAGAATTTAAAAACCAGGTATCTCAATATGTGCGGCCAACTGACGGTGGCAGGGTGTTTGAAATTCATTTCCATTTCTTGCATGGGACCTAAGCATGCACCCAAGGACACATATTTGATCTTTTAACCAGTTTATATGCACTTGAGAATGTGCATGTAGTTCAAATTTGAATTGTGCACATAAAATGCCTGGAAAACCCAGTTAATGTATAAAAATGTCCAAACGAACCCGAAAAACTCCAAAATTGAACACAACACTCTTGTTATTCTATGTTGACACTCAAAAAAAAATTGAAAGCAATAAGTGGCAACGTATATCGTTTTCGTCCCCAAAGGTGGCACGTTCCCTACCGAAACCATCACGCTTGTTCTGAGAAGCGCTGGTTTGTGAGAAGCTTATACCCAACCCTGCCCCAATTGGGACAAAAAATTTACCACGACATGTTGATGCCGCTCCATGATAGCATGCCAAGTTTCATGAATTTCAGACGAGTTTTGGATTTACTAGAATTTAAAAACAAGGTATCTCAATATGTGCGGCCGACTGACGGTGGCAGGGTGTTTGAAATTCATTCCCATTTCCTGCATGGGACCTAAGCATGCACCCAAGGACACATATTTGATTTTTCAACCAGTTTATATGCACCCGAGAATGTGCATGTAGTTCAAATTTGAATTATGCACATAAAATGCCTGGAAATCCCAGCTAATGTATAAAAATGTCCGAACGAACCCCGAAAAATTCCAAAATTGAACACAACACTCTTGTTGTTCTATGTTGACAGTCAAAAAACTTTGAAAGCAATAAGAGGCAACAGATATTGTTTTCATCCCCAAAGGTGGCACGTTCCCTACCGAAACCATCACGCTTGTTGTGAGAAACGCTGGTTTGTGAGAAGCTTATACCCAAACTTGCCCCAAATGAGACAAAATTTTTACCATGGCATGTTGATGCCGCTCTATGATAGCATGCCAAGTTTTGTGAATTTCAGACGAGTTTTGGGTTACTAGAATTTTAAAACCAGGTATCTCAATATGTGCGGCCGACTGATGGTGGCAGGGTGTTTGAAATTCATTCCCATTTCTAGCATGGGACCTAAGCATGCACCCAAGGACACATATTTGATTTTTCAACCAGTTTATACGCACTAGAGAATGTGCATGTAGTTGAAATTGGAATTATGCACATAAAATGCATGGAACACCCAGTTAATGTATAAAAATGTCCAAACAAACCCCGAAAAATTCCAAAATGGAACACAACACTCTTGTTGTTCTATGTTGACACTCGAAATTTTTTGAAAGCAATAAGTGGCAACAGATATCGTTTTCGTCCCCAAAGGTGGCATGTTCCCTACCAAAACCATGACGCTTGTTGTGAGAAGCGTTAGTTTGTGAGAAGCTTATACCCAAACCTGCCCCAAATGGGACAAAAAATTTACCACGACACGTTGATGCCGCTCCATGATAGCATGCCAAGTTTCATGAATTTTAGTTTAATTTTGGACTTACTAGAATATAAAAACTAGCTATCTCAATATGTTCGGCCGACTGACGGTGGCAGGGTGTTTGAAATTCATTCCCATTTCTTGCATGGGACCTAAGCATGCACCTAATGACACATATTTCATTTTTCAACCAGTGTATATGCACTTGAGAATGTGCATGCAGTTCAAATTTGAATTATGCACATAAAATGCCTCGAAAACCTAGTTAATGTATATAAAAATCCAAATGAACCCTCAAAATTT
Source organism: Triticum dicoccoides (assembly GCF_002162155.2). Classification (NCBI taxonomy): domain Eukaryota; kingdom Viridiplantae; phylum Streptophyta; class Magnoliopsida; order Poales; family Poaceae; genus Triticum; species Triticum dicoccoides. The sequence continues at coordinate 518,760,265 of NC_041384.1, read as the reverse complement.
CCAAAATTGAACACAACACTCTTGTTGTTCTATGTTGACAATTGAAAAAAATTTGAAAGCAATAAGAGGCAACGGATATCGTTTTCGTCCCCAAAGGTGGCACGTTCCCGACCGAAACCATCACGCTTGTTGTGAGAAGCGCTGGTTTGTGACAAACTTATACCTAAACTTGCACCAAATGGGACAAAAATTTTACCACGGCATGTTGATGCCGCTCCATGATAGCATGCCAAGTTTCATGAATTTCACACGAGTTTTAATTTACTAGAATTTAAAAAGCAGGTATCTCAATATGTGCAACCGACTAACGGTGGGAGGCTGTTTGAAATTCATTCCCATTTCTTGCATGGGACCTAAGCATGCACCCAAAGACACATATTTGATTTTTTCAACCAGTTTATATGCACTAGAGAATGTGCATGTAGTTCAAATTTAAATTATGCACATAAAATGCCTGGAAACCCAGTTAATGTATAAAAATGTCCAAACGAACCCTGAAAATTTCCAAAATTGAACACAACACTCTTGTTGTTCTATGTTGACACTCAATTTTTTTTGAAAGCAATAAGTGGCAACGAATATCGTTTTCGTGCCCAAAGGTGGCACGTTCCCTACCGAAACCATCACGCTTGTTGTGAGAAGCGCTGGTTTGTGAGAAGCTTATACCCAAACCTGCCCCAAATGGGACAAAAATTTACCGCGGCATGTTGATGCCGCTCCATGATAGCATGCCAAGTTTCATGAATTTCAGACGAGTTTTGGATATACTAGGATTTAAAAACAAGGTATCTCAATATGTGCGGCCGACTGATGATGGCAGGGTGTTTGAAATTCATTCCCATTTCTTGCATGGGACCTAAGCATGCACCCAAGGACACATACTTGATTTTCAACCAGTTTAGATGCACTTGAGAATGTGCATGTAGTTTAAATTTGAATTATGCACATAAAATGCCTAGAAAACCCAGTTAATGTATAAAAATGTCCAAACGAACCCCGAAAAATTGCAAAATTGAACACAACACTCTTGTTGTTCTATGTTGACACTCAAAAATTTTTGAAAGCAATACGAGGCAATGGATATCGTATTCGTCCCCAAAGGTGGCACGTTGCCTACCGAAACCATGACGCTTGTTGTGAGAAGCGTTGGTTTGTGAGAAGCTTATACCCAAACCTGCCCCAAATGGGGCAAAAATTTTACCACGACATGTTGATGCCGCTCCATGATAGCATGCCAAGTTTCATGAATTTCAGATTAGTTTTGGATTTACTAGAATTTAAAAACCAGCTATCTCAATATGTTCGGCCGACTGACAGTGGCAGGGTGTTTGAAATTCATTCCCATTTCTTGCATGGGACCTAAGCATGCACCCAAGGACACATATTTGATTTTTCAACCAGTGTATATGCACTTGAGAATGTGCATGTAGTTCAAATTTGAATTATGCACATAAAATGCCTGGAAAACCCAGTTATTGTATAAAAAGTACCAAACGAACCCTGAAAAATTCCAAAATTGAACACAACACTCTTGTTGTTCTATGTTGACACTTGAAAAAATTTGAAAGCAATAAGAGGCAACGGATATCGTTTTTGTCCCCAAAGGTGGCACGTTCCCTATCGAAACCATCACGCTTGTTGTGAGAAGCGCTGGTTTGTGAGAAGCTTATACCCAACCCTGCCCCAATTGGGACAAAAAATTTACCATGACATGTTGATGCCGCTCCATGATAGCATGCCAAGTTTCATGAATTTCAGACGAGTTTTGGATTTACTAGAATTTAAAAACAAGGTATCTCAATATGTGCGGCCGACTGACGGTGGCAGGGTGTTTGAAATTCATTCCCATTTCTTGCATGGGACCTAAGCATGCACCCAAGGACACATATTTGATTTTTCAACCAGTTTATATGCACTTGAGTATGTGCATGTAGTTCAAATTTAAATTATGCACATAAAATGCCTGGAAAACCCAGTTAATTTTTAAAAATGTCCAAATGAACCCCGAAAAATTCCAAAATTGAACACAACACTCTTGTTGTTCTATGTTGACACTTGAAAAAATTTGAAAGCAATAAGTGGCAACGGATATCGTTTTAGTCCCCAAAGGTGGCACATTCCTACCGAAACCATCTGCTACCTCTTGAGCACTGCGTTGGATTTCCCCGAAGAGGAAAGGATGATGCACCAAAGTAGCATAAGTATTTCCTCAGTTTTGAGAACCAAGGTATCAATCCAGTAGGAGGTTGCGTGCGCGTCCCCTAGGACCTGCACAAAGCAAATAACTCCTCGCAACCAACAAGATAAGGGGTTGTCAATCCCTTCACAGTCACTTACGAGAGTGAGATCGGATAGATATGATAAGATAATATTTTTGGTATTTTTATGATAAAGATGCAAAGTAAAATAAAGGCAAAGTAAAAGGCAAAGGAAATAACTAAGTATTGGAAGATTAATATGATGAAGATAGACCCGGGGGACATAGGTTTCACTAGTGGCTTCTCTCAAGAGCATAAGTATTTTACGATGGGTGAACGAATTACTGTTGAGCAATTGATAGAATTGAGCATAGTTATGAGAATATCTAGGTATGATCATGTATATAGGCATCACGTCTGAGACAAGTAGACCAACTCCTGCCTGCATCTACTACTGTTACTCCACTCATCGACCGCTATCCAACATGCATCTAGAGTATTAAGTTCATGAAAACAGAGTAACACCTTAAGCAAGATGACATGATGTAGAGGGATAAATTAATGCAATATGATAAAAAACCCATCTTGTTATCCTCGATGGCAACAATACAATACGTGCCTTGCTGCCCCTACTGTCACTGGGAAAGGACACCGCAAGATTGAACCCAAAGCTAAGCACTTCTCCTATTGCAAGAAAGATCAATCTAGTAGGCCAAACCAAACTGATAATTCGAAGAGACTTGCAAAGATAACCAATCATACATAAAAGAATTCATAGAAGATTCAAATATTGTTCATAGATAATCTTGATCATAAACCCACAATTCATCGGTCTCAACGAACACACCGCAAAAAGAAGATTACATCGAATAGATCTCCACAAGAGAGGGGGAGAACATTGTATTGAGATCCAAAAAGAGAGAAGAAGCCATCTAGCTAATAACTATGGACCCGAAGGTCTGAGGTAAACTACTCACACTTCATCGGAGAGGCTATGGTGTTGATGCAAAAGCCCTCCATGATGGGTACCCCCTCCGGTGGAGCTTCGGGACAGGCCCCAAGATGGGATCTCGTGGATATAGAAAGTTACGGTGGTGGAATTAGGGTTTTGGCTCCATATCTGATCGTTTGGGGATACGTAGGTATATATAGGAGGAAGGAGTACGTCGGTGGAGCAACAGGGGGCCCACGAGGGTGGAGGGCGCGCCTGGGGGAGGGGGGGTAGGCGCGCCCCCTACCTCCTTTGTTTGTTGACGTAGGTGTAACACCCTCAATGCGGCTATAGCTCCTACGTGTCGAAGCACGACTTAGAGACATAACCGCATTGAAAGCAATGTCGCAAGTAAGGTAATCTTCACAACAACCCATGTAAATAGATAATAAGGGGAAAAGTACATAGTTGGCTTACACTCGCCATGTCACACAAAGTACATAAATAGCATTACATCATCCAATACTCTCATGGTCCGACTATGGTACCAAAATAAAAGATCAACCCCAACAAGCGACATGGTCCCGATCGCCCCAACTGGGCACCATACTGATCATCAGGGAAAGACACATAGTAACAGCGTGAGTCTTCGTCGAACTCCCACTTGAGCTCAAGCGCATCATCTGGAACGGAGTCATCGGGCCCTGCATCTGGTTTGGAAGTAATCTGTGAGCCACGGGGACTCAGCAATCTCGCACCCTCGCGATCAAGACTATTTAAGCTTATAGGTAAGGCAAGGTAATATGTGGAGTTGCAGCAAGCGACTAGCATATATGGTGGCTAACCTGTTCGCAAAAGAGAGCGAGAAGAGAAGGCAAAGCACGAACGAAGAACTAGAGAACAACCTACGCAAACATTACTCCAACACCGTGTTCACTTCCCGGACTCCGCCGAGAAGAGACCATCGCGGTTACACACGCAGTTGATTCATTTTAATTAAATTAAGGTTCAAGTTATCTACAACCGAACATTAACAAATTCCCATCTGCCCATAACCGCAGGCACGGCTTTTGAAAGTTCAAATCCCTGCAGGGGAGTCCCAACTTAGCCCATGACAAGCTCTCACGGTCAACGAAGGATATACCTTCTCCCGAGACATTCCGATCAGACTCGGTATCCCGGTTCTACAAGACAACTTCGACAAGTTAAAACAAATCCAGCAACACCGCCCGAATGTGCCGACAAATCCCGATAGGAGCTGCACATATCTCGTTCTCAGGGCACACTCAGATGAGACTAGCTACAAATAAAACCAAACCTCAAGTTGCCCCGAGGTGGCCCCGCAGGCAGCTCAGTCGGACCAACACTCAGAGGAGCACTGGCCCAGGGGGGGGGGGGGTTAAATAAGATGACCCTTGGGCTCCGGAAACCCAAGGAAAAAAGAGGCTAGGTGGCAAATGGTAAAACCAAGGTTGGGCATTGCTGGAGGAGTTTTATTCAAGGCGAAATGTCAAGGGGTTCCCATTATTACCCAACCGCGTAAGGAACGCAAAATCCGGGGACATAACACCGATATGACGGAAACTAGGGCGGCAAGAGTGGAACAAAACACTAGGCAAAAGGCCGAGCCTTCCACCCTTTACCAAGTATATAGATGCATTAAGATAACAAGTTAATATAATGATATCCCAACAATAAACAATGTTCCAACAAGGAACGATCTCCAATCTTCACCTGCAACTAGCAACGTTATAAGAGGGGCTGAGCAAAGCGGTAACATAGCCAATCAACGGTTTGCTAGGACATGGTGGGTTAGAGGTTTGACATGGCAATTTGGGAGGCATGATAAGCAAGTGGTAGGCATCGTAGCATAGGCATAGCAAAAGAGCGAGCATCTAGCAAGCAAAGATAGCAGTGATTTGGAGGGTATGATCATCTTGCCTGCAAAGTTGTCAGAGTTGACTGGATCCTCGAAAGCAAACTCAACGGGCTCCTTGTAGCGAACTCGTCTCCCGTCTCTACCCAAACAAGACAAACAAGCAAAAGGAACACAATCAACCACGTGCAAATGCTCGAACAACATGATGCAAACATGGTATGCTATGCGGGATGCAATATGTGATGCATATGCAAGATTTGACAAGGAATGATTGAACCTGGCCTCAACATGGAAATCCAAGTGTGCCACTGGAAAGGCGAGGTGATTTCGCTTGTAATCAATATAAAGATCACCGGAATCGGATGCACGGTTTGGAAATGGCAAGCAAAACAAATATGACACCGGTCTGCGATAAACATCAAGTAGCCATCTAAATGCATCAAGATAATTATGCTACAACAATCAAACATGGCAACAAAATACATGGCAGGGATCCACTCATAATGCTTGACAAAAGATGAACACTACGCTACGGCCAATTCATCCATTAACAGGTTCAAACAAGCATGACAAAAGTGCAAATGACAAACAGGTTTCAGACTTGGTGAAATTAACACAAGCCTCGAATTTCAGATCAGGTAGCACACTTTGGAGCATGAAAACTATATGCTACAGGAACTTAACATGGAAAAGCAAGGCATGACATGGAGCTACTCAAAGAGCTTAACAAAAGTCCCTTAGTGGCCTTGAGCCAAAAGGGATCAGAAAATACAATTGCAAGCATGTGAACATGGCAAAAACATAATCCGATCTCAGACTTAAGAGAAAAACTGGAACATGCAAATATGTTAACGAGTAGGTATGTTCACGAGCTCGATGCACTCAGTACAGAGCAAGGCATGACAATCTAAGCATACACCCATCAAGAATACACATTGTATAAGCTAGGCATGGCAAGAACAACAACATAACATGCACGGATCAATAACAACATCCTGGGCAAAATCGCTAACAAGTAGACAATCTGCCAGGATTCACGAAATAGCGAAAGTAGAGCTCGATTGACTCAAGCTAGGGTGCTCCATAAATGCAAACAAAGACATGGATGGATAGAGCACCACAATATTAACAAATCATCCTTACTGATCATCCTCAAAAGAGGCACGGATCACCAGGAAACAACATGAACATATGGCATATTGATAAAAACAGATCAAGGACTTAGTGAAATCCTAAGTCCCCGAAATCAGCATTAAAGAATGCACCACTTTGCAAGCTTGTGCTAGTCACCACACATATCACAAAAATACATGGATAGCACCTTTGGAAAGATGGCAAAGCATATAACAAAACTCATGTAGAGCTCAGGAGCATATCATGCACACATTAATCATGGCAAAAATGACAAATAGCTATTTGGTGCAGCAGATCTGACAATTAACTCAAATAGCTCTCTTCCAACAGAATTTCGGGCCTCAAGATGAGATGAAATGAAAATGATGCAATGAGATGAAATGATGTGCTCTCTGAGACGAACATTTTGATAGGCTACACATCCAAAACGGAGCTATGGATGCGGAGATATAGCATGATGAAAAATGAAAATTATCTAGGGTTTGAGACAAAAGTCAACCGAGGAGAGAAATCTTAGATCTGGATTGGCACGCTTCTCGAGGTCGGATCCGAGCTTGCTGGACGACTTGCCGGAGTTCGCTCGGACGGCGGCCGGAGATGGAAGGGGCCGGCGGGGGCGTGGTCGCCGGAGTCGGAGGGAGGCTCGCCCGAGTCGGATCCGGCCGCGGCGCGGCAGGGCGGCGAGGAACGTGGCGGCGGGCGGCGAGGTTCAGTGCGGGGTCCGGCGTGGCGGAGCTCACCGGAGTGGAGGAGAGGCGGCGGCCGCGGGCGCGCTCGGGCGGCGCCTGCTCCCAGGCGGCGGGGCACGGGCGATGGGCCTCGGGGGCCCGGAGCGGGCCTCTCGGGCCGGCGGCGGCGACGAAGTGGGGCTCGATGCGCGGGCAAGTCAGGAGCTGACACGTGGCGGCGGCGGGGCAAGTTGGACACGTCCGGCCCGGTTCGGACGTCTCCGGCGGCGCGGGGAAGATGGATCTAGGGTTTAGGGGGAAGGGAGACCCGTTAATTTCGGAGGGGGTGCTATTTATAGACATAGGAGGAGCTAGGGGAGTCCAAATGAGGTGCGGTTTTCGGCCACATGATCGTGATTGAACGCTCTAGATGATGGAGAGGGTTTTGGTGGGTTTTGGGCCAAATTGGAAGGGTGTTGGGCTGCAACACACACGAGGCCTTCTCGGTCCCTCGGTTAACCGTTGGAGCATCAAACGAAGTCCAAATGGTACGAAACTTGGCAGGCGGTCTACCGGTAGTAAACCAAGGCCACTTGGCAAGTCTTGGTCCAATCCGGAAATGTTTAACCCCCACACACGAAAAGAAGGGTAGAAAGGACCACCGGAGGAGATAGGAGCGCCGGAATGCAAAACGGACAATGGGGAAAATGCTCGGATGCAAGAGACGAACACGTATGCAAATGCAATGCACATGATGACATGATATGAGATGCATGACAACGACAACAACACACGGAGAGAAAAACCTGAACCAGAGGAAATAAAATAACTTAGCGCCAGAAACGGCAAGAGTTGGGGTACATATAAGGTAAATTACATCCGGGGTGTTACAACACTCCACCACTACGAAAGGATCTCGTCCTGAGATCTAGAATGGCACCGGAGGGACAAGGAAGAGAAATTGAAGAGGTAAAACTAAGTTGCTTCTTTGACAAACGTGTGAAACCAAAGAACCTTGTGAGGTTGAGCAAAAGACAGAAAGAAAGCAATGGAGATGAACGAAGTTGAAAACACTCCGTTAGGAAAAAGGAACAAGGAAGAACAACTTCGGGCAGCACTCTAGTTGAAAAGAACAGGAATTGAATAAGAACTTGATAAGATGAACAGAACTTGAGCAGAGTACACCACACTCCGGTTAAAAGGATAAGCATGAAAAGATCATGATCTTCATAATTCGAGATGATGACTGAAAAGAGCAACATCGCAAGCCTCCGGAAGAAAGAATAGGAGATAGATAATTGAAATAAAAGAATGGAGAAGAGAAAAGGCAACTCCTGCCACAATTAAGCTTGAAAAGGCATCCTTAGGAGAAGGGTCGAACGGAGTTGTTGGAACACCAACAATAAAAAGAATAAGCTTGATATGGTCTTATGGAATACATCTCAAAATTATGAGGTGACAACCTGCCGCTCACGGGAAGAAGAATTGGATTGGTATGAACAAGGAGACGAGAAGCTTATTTCACCGGGAGGGTAGATGAAGAACTTGGATCATATATGAGCACCATAAGTAGCAACAATCCTTAGGGAAGGCTTTAGGTAAAATATAACCCAAGATAACTCCAATGACGAGATTGATGGATTTAAAATATCTCATTCTTGACAACATGTTAATCATGAAAACATGAACTCAAATTATCAAGAATGACTTAATTCCACCTCCAATGATACGGAAGAAAGAATTGCACTCCGGATAGCAAGATGAACAAAACTTGAGCTTCTTAGCAAAGAATGTCGATGAACCCTTCGAGAAGGAATTAGATCCTTGATGAACCCCCATGTAGAACCTTCATGAGGAACTCCGGTAAACAAAAGAATGATCAAACGAAAGAAAGAGAAGTTGAAAATACAAGGTGAAACCTTGCGATGATTTAGATGGAGCTTCATGGTGATATAATTGCGAGAGCTTGGATCTCCGAGAAAAGAAAAGATGAATAATTGAGATCAAGAATTTTTAATGAACCTCCGGAATAAGGAATTAAATTTACTCGATGCAAACAAGAATAAGAATTACATTATGCGTATCCTTCACCAATTTAGATTGATGAGAAGCAATGGATTTGGCATACTACTTATTCTCGTAGAACATATGGAGCAAACTTGAGAAGGTCTTCAATGAACCACCGGAAGGATTAAAAACAACGAATAATTGATATGATAACGAATGACGAGAGCTCTTGAACGAACTACCGTAAGAATTGAAAACGATTGAAGAAAAGATAAAGAAAACACCGGGAAGAATTTGAGAACGAATGACGATACTTGAGAGTATTTAGATACAAGTGAACGAAAAGATCCCGAACTGATTAGAGGATATTTGCACGAAACACCGGTAAGATTTTAGAGAAAAAGAGCTGAAAGCTGAGATGAATAATTCTGAGAAGATGGCCTCTGGAGAATCAAACTGAAAAGAATCTTGAATAGCCCCGGATGAGTGAAAAGAATTCTCACAATCAAAACAATTATGAGATGATGGCCGAGAATGGGGCAAGATTTGAGAGAAACTCTCTTCGAACTTCAACTTCTGAGAATTACGACGGGACACACCATGAAGAATTGTTGAAGCACTTCGTAATGAAGAAGAATGGAAAAGTTGAACCAACGATGAAAAGAATTTGAAAGATCTTGGAGAAAAACATAAGACCGATGATAATTCATTCTTACGTCAAACTTCGAAAAGAATTTAGGATAGCTCCGGAAAAATAAGAAGAGTCAGGTAAGATCCTGGGAAAAGACCTGTGGGTTAGGGCCCACTCAAAAGAAACACCATTGAAATGATTTAAAAGAGAGAATGCACAGGTTGAATTAAATGACTTGAATGAGATAACAACCTCGAAGGATCTTGAACGAATGCAGAGTGGAAAAGACGAATCTTCGAGATATCTTGAGCACTCCAGAACAAATGAATAGCGAGAAGTGGATGATTAAGAGGTGCACCGGCATGAGAAAGCATTAGAAGCGAGGGAAAAAGGTATATGATCAACACCAAAAGGTTGATTTGAAACCGCTGGAGAAGAGAAGAAACAAAGAATGATAACTTGAAGCTCCGTTAGGAGCTTCATGAGAATCACCGGATAAGAATATTGACGGAAACAAATGGAGAGACTTCCATAAATAAAATGATACTTGATTGAGAAATCTGAGTCCTTGAAGAAAAAGGGTGGGTGGGCGGGAAAAACAAAGGAAACTTGGAGACGGATGAAACAAACACCGTTGAGAAGAACTGATAATTGATCTTGCGGAAGTTGAAATGATCGGATCCACTTGAAGAGAGACACGCCAGTTGAAAAAGGATTGACATGGCAATCTCGATTATCCTAAAGGATTAGTATTCACATAGGAACATGAGAACACCGCTTAGGAAAAATATGGAATCAACTCTTGACATTGAAGCAACTCGAATACCACAACTCAAAACAAAACAAAGGATTGGCTTGCAAAATAAGCTAGAACAAACATATGATAGAGATTTCGTCTGTAGTTTTCATGGTGGGGCCTACACGGGCTCGATCGTACAGCACCATCATGTACAAGGCAGTGCACATGACATACGAAGCGTCCCCGAGTCGGCATAGCCAAGGACTCTTTAAGACACAACGAGACCACTGTAAAACCAACCGTGAATAGGCGGACCACTAGACGTCGAACCCCAATTTCGTATCATACATCTGTCAGAAAGATATCCTAAGAGCTACTTGAATTCCCACTTATAAACGCCCGAAACTTTTCGGTTATGTAATCAGGTGTTGGGGATACAGGGGAAGCATAATATCTCACCCAAACTAGCAAATCCTACATCCAGCTGTATCCATCCTTCAACACATAACCAAGAAACCTTCGGAAATCATCTACCTCAACCTTCGAAAAGCATCCGTTATACAAGTTATGTAAATACTCCCGAACTCCCGCCCAGTACTGGGTGGCATCGAGGTTATCTCACCAACAACTACATAAAAGAGATTTTCGATGTCGGCGAACTAAACTCAAGTATTCCGGAACTGCAATGATAAAATTGTGACGACAACACCTCGGAGCTCAACTCCCCGGGACACTGCCATAACCCCTAAATGACAGGAGGCACCAAGAACAATGTTCTCGTCACAAAACCATCGGAACGATTCCAAGATACCCGCGTGATCCTAAATTTTTTTTAGTGAAATTTGAGAAGAGAAGAGTCAAAACTCTATGTCAGGATGCCTTACCAGAGCGATGAGGGGACTGGGGAGTAAAAAGAATTCCTAAACTCTCCGATATATAATTCCTAATGACTCAAAACATTCTTTTTCTAGACTCAACTCGTCCGCTATTTCGATCAAGCAATGGGGCTCCTAAGGTCGGGGAAGGCTCTGATACCAACTTGTAACACCCTCAATGCGGCTATAGCTCCTACGTGTCGAAGCACGACTTAGAGACATAACCGCATTGAAAGCAATGTCGCAAGTAAGGTAATCTTCACAACAACCCATGTAAATAGATAATAAGGGGAAAAGTACATAGTTGGCTTACACTCGTCACGTCACACAAAGTACATAAATAGCATTACATCATCCAATACACTCATGGTCCGACTACGGTACCAAAATAAAAGATCAACCCCAACAAGCGACATGGTCCCGATCGCCCCAACTGGGGACCACTACTGATCATCAGGGAAAGACACATAGTAACGGCGTGAGTCTTCGTCGAACTCTCACTTGAGCTCAAGCACATCATCTAGAATGGAGTCATCGGGCCCTGCATCTGGTTTGGAAGTAATCTGTGAGCCACGAGGACTCAGCAATCTCGCACCCTCGCTATCAAGACTGTTTAAGCTTATAGGTAAGGCAAGGTAATATGTGGAGCTGTAGCAAGTGACTAGCATATATGGTGGCTAACCTGTTCGCAAAAGAGAGCGAGAAGAGAAGGCAAAGCACGAACGAAGAACTAGAGAACAACCTACGCAAACATTACTCCAACACCGTGTTCACTTCCCGGACTCCGCCGAGAAGAGACCATCACGGTTACACACACAGTTGATTCATTTTTATTAAATTAAGGTTCAAGTTATCTACAACCGGACATTAACAAATTCCCATTTGCCCATAACCGCGGGCACGACTTTCGAAAGTTCAAATCCCTGAAGGGGAGTCCCAACTTAGCCCATGACAAGCTCTCATGGTCAATGAAGGATGTACCTTCTCCCGAGACATTCCGATCAGACTCGGTATCCCGGTTCTACAAGACAACTTCGACAAGTTAAAACAAATCCAGCAACACCGCCCAAATGTGCCAACAAATCCCGATAGGAGCTGCACATATCTCGTTCTCAGGGCACACTCAGATGAGACTAGCTACGAGTAAAACCAAACCTCAAGTTGCCCCGAGGTGGCCCCGCAGACAGCTCAGTCGGACCAACACTCAGAGGAGCACTGGCCCAGGGGGGGTTTAAATAAGATGACCCTTGGGCTTCGGAAACCCAAGGGAAAAAGAGGCTAGGTGGCAAATGGTAAAACCAAGGTTGGGCATTGCTGGAGGAGTTTTATTCAAGGCGAAATGTCAAGGGGTTCCCATTATTACCCAACCGCGTAAGGAACGCAAAATCCGAGAACATAACACCGATATGACGGAAACTAGGGCGGCAAGAGTGGAACAAAAGACTAGGCAAAAGGACGAGCCTTCCACCCTTTACCAAGTATATAGATGCATTAAGATAACAAGTTAATATAATGATATCCCACCAATAAACAATGTTCCAACAAGGAACGATCTCCAATCTTCACCTGCAACTAGCAACGCTATAAGAGGGGCTGAGCAAAGCGGTAACATAGCCAGTCAACGGTTTGCTAGGACATGGTGGGTTAGAGGTTTGACATGGCAATTTGGGAGGCATGATAAGCAAGTGGTAGGCATCATAGCATAGGCATAGCAAAAGAGCGAGCATCTAGCAAGCAAAGATAGAAGTGATTTGGAGGGTATGATCATCTTGCCTGCAAAGTTGTCAGAGTTGACTGGATCCTCGAAAGAAAACTCAACAGGCTCCTCGTTAGCGAACTCGTCTCCTGGCTCTACCCAAACAAGGCAAACAAGCAAAAGGAACACAATCAACCACGTGTAAATGCTCGAACAACATGATGCAAACATGGTATGCTATGCGGGATGCGATATATGATGCATATGCAAGATTTGACAAGGAATGATTGAACCTGGCCTCAACTTGGAAATCCAAGTGTGCCACTAGAAAGGTGAGGTGATTTCGCTTGAAATCAATATAAAGATCACCGGAATCGGATGCACGGTTTGGAAATGGCAAGCTAAACAAATATGACACGGTCTGCGATAAACAACAAGTAGCCATCTAAATGCATCAAGATAATTATGCTACATCAATCAAACATGGCAAAAAAAAACATGGCAGGGATCCACTCATAATGCTTGACAAAAGATGAACACTGCGCTACGGCCAATTCATCCATTAACAGGTTCAAACAAGCATGGCAAAAGTGCAAATGACAAACAGGTTTCAGACTTAGTGAAATTAACACAAGCCTGGAATTTCAGATCAGGTAGCACACTTTGGAGCATGAGAACTATATGCTACAGGAACTTAACATGGCAAAGCAAGGCATGACATGGAGCTACTCAAAGATCTTAACGAAAGTCCCTTAGTGACCTTGAGCCAAAATGGATCAGAAAATACAATTGCAAGCATGTGAACATGGCAAAAACATAATCAGATCTCAGACTTAAGAGAAAAACTGGAACATGCAAATATGTTAACGAGTAGGTATGTTCACGAGCTCGATGCACTTAGTACAGAGCAAGGCATGACAATCTGAGCATACACCCATCAAGAATACACATTGTATAAGCTATACATGGCAAGAACAACAACATAGCATGCACAGATCAACAACAACATCCTCGGCAAAATCGCTAACAAGTAGACAATCTGCCAGGATTCACGAAATAGCAAAAGTAGAGCTCGATTGACTCAAGCTAGGTTGCTCCATAAATGCAAACAAAGACATGGGTGGATAGAGCACCACAATATTAACAAATCATCCTTACTGATCATCCTCAAACGAGGCACATATCACTAGGAAACAACATGAACATATGTCATATTGATAAAAACAGATCAAGGACTTAGTGAAATCCTAAGTCCCCGAAATCAGCATTAACGAATGCACCACTTTGCAAGCTTGTGCTAGTCACCACACATATCACAAAAATACATGGATAGCACCTCTGGAAAGATGGCAAAGCATATAACAAAACTCATGTAGAGCTCAGGAGCATATCATGCACACATTAATCATGGCAAAAATGACAAATAGCTATTTGGTGCAGCAGATCTGACAATTAACTCAAATAGCTCTCTTCCAACAGAATTTCGGGCATCAAGATGAGCTCAAATGAAAATAATGCAATGAGACGAAATGATGTGCTCTCTGAGGCGAACATTTTGATATGCTACACGCCCAAAATGGAGCTACGGATGCGGAGATATAGCATGATGCAAAATGCAAATTATCTAGGGTTTGAGACAAAAGTCAACCGAGGAGAGAAATCTCAGATCTGGATCGGCACGCTTCCCAAGGTCGGATTCGAGCTCGCCGGAGGACTTGCCGGAGTTCGCGCGGACGGCGACCGGAGATGGAAGGGGCCGGCGGGGGCGTGGTCGCCGAAGTCGGAGGGAGGCTCGCCGGAGTCGGATCCGGCCGCGGCGCGGCAGGGCGGCGAGGAACATGGCGACGGGCGGCGAGGTTCAGTGCGGGGTTCGGCGTGGCGGAGCTCGCCGGAGTGGAGGAGAGGCGGCGGCCGCGGGCGTGCTCGGGCCGCGGCAGGGCACGAGCGATGGGCCTCGGGGGCCCGGAGCGGGCCTCCCGGGCCGGCGGTGGCGACGAAGTGGGGCTCGGCACGTGGGCGAGTCAGGAGCTGACACGTGGCGGCGGCGGGGCAAGATGGACACGTCCGGCCCGGTTCGGACGTGTCCGGCGGCGCGGGGAAGATGGATCTAGGGTTTAGGGGGAGGGGAGACCCGTGAATTTCGGAGGGGGTGATATTTATAGACATAGGAGGAGCTAGGAGAGTCCAAATGAGGTGCGGTTTTCGGCCACACGATCGTGACCGAACGCTCTAGATGATGGAGAGGGTTTTGGTGGGTTTTGGGCCAAATTGGAGGGGTGTTGGTCTGCAACACACACGAGGCCTTCTCGGTCCCTCAGTTAACCGTTGGAGCATCAAACGAAGTCCAAATGGTACGAAACTTGACAGGCGGTCTACCGGTAGTAAACCAAGGCCGCTTGGCAAGTCTTGGTCCAATCCGGAAATGTTTACCCCCCCACATGAAAAGAAGGGTAGAAAGGACCACCAGAGGAGATAGGAGCGCCGGAATGCAAAACGGACAACGGGGAAAATGCTCGGATGCAAGAGACGAACACGTATGCAAATGCAATGCACATGATGACATGATATGAGATGCATGACAATGACAACAACACACGGAGACAAAACCCGGAACTCGAGGAAATAAAATAACTTAGCGTCGGAAACGGCAAGAGTTGGGGTACATATAAGGTAAATTACATCCGGGGTGTTACAGTAGGGTCCAAGTCTCGTGGATCATGTTCGGTGAGAAAATCACGTTCCTGAAGGTTTCATTCCATTTGGACTCCGTTTGATATTCCTTTTCTTCGAAACCCTAAAATAGGAAAAAAACAGCAATTCTGGGCTGGGCCTCCGGTTAATAGTTTAGCCCCAAAAATAATATAAAAGTGGATAATAAAGCCCAGCAATGTCCAAAACAGTAGATAATATAGCATGGAGCAATAAAAAATTATAGATACGTTGGAGACGTATCACCATCACGCTTGTTGTGACAAACGATGGTTTGTGAGAAGCTTATACCCAAACCTGCCCCAAATGGGACAAATTTTTTACCACGGCATGTTGATGCCGCTCCATGATAGCATGCCAAGTTTCATGAATTTCAGACGAGTTTTGGATTTACTAGAATTTAAAAACCAGGTATCTCAATATGTGTGACCGACTGACGGTGGCAGGGTGTTTGAAATACATTCCCAATTCTTGCATGGGACCTAAGCATGCACCCATGGACACATATTTGATTTTTCAACCAGTTTATATGCACTCGAGAATGTGCATGTAGTTCAAATTTGAATTATGCACATAAAATGCCTGGAAAACCCAGTTAATGTATAAAAATGTCGAAAGAACCCCGAAAACAATCCAAAATTGAACACAACACTCTTGTTGTTCTATGTTGACACTCGAAATTTTTTGAAATCAATAAGTGGCAACGGATATCGTTTTCGTTCCCAAAGGTGGCACGTTCCCTACCGAAACAATCACGCTTGTTGTGAGAAGCGCTGGTTTGTGAGAAGCTTATACCCAAACCTGCCCCAAATGGGACAAATTTTTTACAACGGCATGTTGATGCCGCTCCATGATAGCATGCCAAGTTTCATGAATTTCAGATGAGTTTTCGATTTACTAGAATTTAAAAACCAGGTATCTCAATATGTGCGGCCGACTGACAGTGGCGGGGTGTTTGAAATTCATTCCCATTTCTTGCATGGGACCTAAGCATGCACCCAAGGACACATATTTGATTTTTCAACCAGTTTATATGCACTCAAGAATTTGCATGCAATTCAAATTTGAATTATGCACATAAAATGCTTGGAAATCCCAGTTAATGTATAAAAATGTCCGAACGAACCCCGAAAAATTCCAAAATTGAACACAACACTCTTGTTGTTCTATGTTGACACACAAAAAACTTTGAAAGCAATAAGAGGCAACAGATATCATTTTCATCCCCAAAGGTGGCACGTTCCCTACCGAAACCATCACGCTTGTTGTGAGAAGCGCTAGTTTGTGAGAAGCTTATATCCAAACCTGCCCCAAATGGGATAAAACTTTTACCACGACATGTTGATGCCGCTCCATGATAGCATGCCAAGTTTCATGAATTTCAGACGAGTTTTGGATTTACTAGAATTTAAAAACCCGGTATCTCAATATGTGCGGCCGACTGACGGGGGCAGGGTGTTTGAAATTCATTCCCATTTCTTGCATGGGACCGAAGCATGCACCCAAGGACACATATTTGATTTTTCAACCAGTTTATATGCTATGGAGAATGTGCATGTAGTTCAAATTTGAATTATGCACATAAAATGCCTGGAAAACCCAGTTAATGTATAAATATGTCCAAACAAACCACGAAATATTCCAAAATTGAACACAACACTCTTGTAATTCTATGTTGACAGTCGAAAAAAATTTGAAATCAATAAGTGGCAACAGGCATCGTTTTCGTCCCCAAAGGTGGCACGTCCCTACCGAAACCATCACGCTTGTTGTGAGAAGCGCTGGTTTGTGAGAAGCTTATACCCAAACCTGCCCCAAATGGGACAAAAATTTTATCACGACATGTTGATGCTGCTCCATTATAGCATGCCAAGTTTCATGAATTTCAGACGAGTTTTGGATTTACTAGAATTTAAAAACCAGGTATCTCAATACGTGCGGCCGACTGATGGTGGCAGGGTGTTTGAAATACATTCCCATTTCTTGCATGGGACCTAAGCATGCACCCAAGGACACATATTTGATTTTTCAACCAGTTTATATGCATTTTGAGAATGTGCATGTAGTTCAAATTTGAATTATGCACATAAAATGCCTGGAAAACCCAGTTAATGTGTAAAAATGTCCAAATGAACCCCGAAAAATTCCAATATTGAACACAACACTCTTGTTGTTCTATGTTGACACTCGAAAAAATTTGAAAGCAATAAGTGGCAACGGATATCCTTTTAGTCCCCAAAGGTGGCACGTTTCCTACGGAAACCATCTGCTACCTCTTGAGCATTGCGTTGGATTTCCTCGAAGAGGAAAGGATGATGCACCAAAGTAGGGTCCAAGTCTCCTGGATCATGTTCGGCGAGAAAATCACGTTCCCGAAGGTTTCATTCCATTTGGACTCCGTTTGATATTCCTTTTCTTTGAAACCCTAAAATAGGCAAAAAACAGCAACTCTGGGCTGGGCCGCCGGTTAATTGTTTAGCCCCAAAAATAATATAAAACTGGATAATAAAGCCCAATAATGTCCAAAACAGTAGATAATATAGCATGGAGCAATAAAAAATTATAGATACGTTGGAGACGTATCACCAGCACGCTTGTTGTGACAAACGCTGGTTTGTGAGAAGCTTATACCCAAACCTGCCCCAAATGGGACAAATTTTTTACCACGGCATGTTGATGCCGCTCCATGATAGCATGCCAAGTTTCATGAATTTCAGACGAGTTTTGGATTTACTAGAATTTAAAAACCAGGTATCTCAATATGTGCGGCCGACTGACGGGGGCAGGGTGTTTGAAATTCATTCCCATTTCTTGCATGGGACCGAAGCATGCACCCAAGGACACATATTTGATTTTTCGACCAGTTTATATGCTATGGAGAATGTGCATGTAGTTCAAATTTGAATTATGCACATAAATTGCCTGGAAAACCCAGTTAATGTATAAATATGTCCAAACAAACCCCGAAAAATTCCAAAATTGAACACAACTCTCTTGTAATTCTATGTTGACTGTCGAAAAAATTTGAAATCAATAAGTGGCAACGAACATCGTTTTCGTCCCAAAGGTGGCACGTCCCTACCGAAACCATCACGCTTGTTGTGAGAAGCGCTGGTTTGTGAGAAGCTTATACCCAAACCTGCCCCAAATGAGACAAAAATTTTACCACGACATGTTGATGCTGCTCCA
This sequence comes from Triticum dicoccoides, assembly GCF_002162155.2. Taxonomy (NCBI): domain Eukaryota; kingdom Viridiplantae; phylum Streptophyta; class Magnoliopsida; order Poales; family Poaceae; genus Triticum; species Triticum dicoccoides. The sequence continues at coordinate 518,741,609 of NC_041384.1, read as the reverse complement.
TTATAGCATGCCAAGTTTCATGAATTTCAGACGAGTTTTGGATTTACTAGAATTTAAAAACCAGGTATCTCAATATGTGCGGCCGACTGATGGTGGCAGGGTGTTTGAAATATATTCCCATTTCTTGCATGGGACCTAAGCATGCACCCAAGGACACATATTTGATTTTTCAACCAGTTTATATGCATTTTGAGAATGTGCATGTAGTTCAAATTTGAATTACGCACATAAAATGCCTGGAAAACCCAGTTAATGTGTAAAAATGTCCAAATGAACCCCAAAAAATTCCAATATTGAACACAACACTCTTGTTGTTCTATGTTGACACTCGAAAAAATTTGAAAGCAATAAGTGGCAACGGATATCCTTTTAGTCCCCAAAGGTGGCACGTTCCCTACGGAAACCATCTGCTACCTCTTGAGCATTGCGTTGGATTTCCTCGAAGAGGAAAGGATGATGCACCAAAGTAGGGTCCAAGTCTCCTGGATCATGTTCGGCGAGAAAATCACGTTCCCGAAGGTTTCATTCCATTTGGACTTCGTTTGATATTCCTTTTCTTCGAAACCCTAAAATAGGCAAAAAAACAGCAACTCTGGGCTGGGCCGCCGGTTAATTGTTTAGCCCCAAAAATAATATAAAAGTGGATAATAAAGCCAAATAATGTCCAAACAGTAGATAATATAGCATGGAGCAATAAAAAATTATAGATACGTTGGAGACGTATCACCAGCACGCTTGTTGTGACAAACGCTGGTTTGTGAGAAGCTTATACCCAAACCTGCCCCAAATGGGACAAATTTTTTACCACGACATGTTGATGCCGCTCCATGATAGCATGTCAAGTTTCATGAATTTCAGACGAGTTTTGGATTTACTAGAATTTAAAAACCAGGTATCTCAATTTGTGCGACCAACTGACGGTGGCAGGGTGTTTGAAATACATTCCCAATTCTTGCATGGGACCTAAGCATGCACCCAAGGACACATATTTGATTTTTCAACCAGTTTATATGCACTCGAGAATGTGCATGTAATTCAAATTTGAATTATGCACATAAAATGCCTGGATAACCCAGTTAATGTATAAAAATGTCCAAATGAACCCCTAAAAATTCCAAAATTGAACACAACACTCTTGTTGTTCTATGTTAACACTCGGATTTTTTTGAAATCAATAAGTGGCAAGGAATATTTGTTTCCGTCCCCAAAGGTGGCACGTTCCCTACCGAAACCATCACGCTTGTTGTGAGAAGTGCTGGTTTGTGAGAAGCTTATACCCAAACCTGCCCCAAATGGGACAAATTTTTTACCACAGCATGTTGATGCCGCTCCATGATAGCATGCCAAGTTTCATGAATTTCAGACGAGTTTTGGATTTACTAGAATTTAAAAACCAGGTATCTCAATATGTGCGGCCGAGTGACGGTGGCGGGGTGTTTGAAATTCATTCCCATTTCTTGCATGGGACCTAAGCATGCAACCAAGGACACATATTTGATTTTTCAACCAGTTTATATGCATTGGAGAATGTGCATGTAGTTCAAATTTGAATTATGCACATAAAATGCCTGGAAAACCCAGTTAATGTATAAGAATGTCGAAAGAACCCCGAAAACAATCCAAAATTGAACACAACACTCTTGTTGTTCTATGTTGACACTCGAATTTTTTTGAAATCAATAAGTGGCAACAGATATCGTTTTCGTCCCCAAAGGTGGCAATTTCCCTACCGAAACCATAACACTTGTTGTGAGAAGCGCTGGTTTGTGAGAAGCTTATACCCAAACATGCCCCAAATGGGACAAAATTTTTAGAATGGCAGGTTGATGCCGCTCCATGATAGCATGCCAAGTTTCATGAATTTCAGACGAGTTTTGGATTTACTAGAATTTAAAAACCAGGTATCTCAATATGTGTGGCCGTCTGACTGTGGCAGGGTGTTTGAAATTCATTCCCATTTCTTGCATGGGACCTAAGCATGCACCCAAGTACACATATTTGATTTTTCAACCAGTTTATATGCACTTGAGAATGTGCATGTAGTTCAAATTTGAATTATGCACATAAAATGCCTAGAGAACCCAGTTAATGTATAAAAATGTCCAAACGAACCCCGAAAAATTCCAAAATTGAACACAACACTCTTGTTGTTCTATGTTGACACTCGAAATTTATTGAAATCAATAAGTGGCAACAGATATCGTTTTCGTCCCCAAAGGTGGCAAGTTCCCTACCGAAACCATCACGTTTGTTGTGAGAAGCGCTGGTTTGTGAGAAGCTTTGTAACACCCACGATGCGGCTATATCTCCCATGTGTCGGGGCATGACTTAGAGGCATAGCCGCATGGTAGGTTTGTCGCAAGAGGGGTAATTTTCACACAATCCCATGTACTGAATAAGAAAGGGATAAAGAGTTGGCTTACAATCGCCACTTCACACAACTACAAGTTAAACATACAACATTCAGAATACAATCAAGGTCCGACTACAGAACCAAAATTAAAGAAGACAACCCCAAGTGCTAGATCCCCGATCGTCCCAACTGGGCTCCACTATTGATCAAAAGGAAACAAAACAAAACAACGACCAAGATCTTCATCGAGCTCCCACTTTAGCTGGGTTGCGTCACCTGCACCGGTATCATTGACACCTGCAACTATTTGGAAGTATCTGTGAGTCACGATGACTCAACAATCTCACACCCGCGAGATCAAGACTATTTAAGCTTATGGGTAGGAAAGGGATAGTGAGGTGGAGCTTCAGCAAGCACTAAGCATATATGGTGGCTAGCATACGCAAAAGAGAGCGAGAAGAGAAGCAACGCACGGTCGTGAAGCTAGAAATGATCAAGAAGTGATCCTGAAACTACTTACGTTCAAGCATAACACAAGAACCATGTTCACTTCCCGGACTCCGCCGAGAAGAGACCATCACGGCTACACACGCGATTGATTCATTTTAATTAAGTCAATTGTCAAGTTCTCTACAACCGGACATTAACAAATTCCCATCTGCCCATAACCGCGGGCACGGCTTTCAAAAGTTCAAACCCTGCAGGGGTGTCCCAACTTAGCCCATCACAAGCTCTCACGGTCAATGAAGGATATTCCTTCTCCAAGGAAGACCCGATCAGTCTCGGAATCCCGGTTACAAGACATTTCGACAATGGTAAAACAAGACCAGCAAGACCGCCCGATGCGCCGACATCCCGATAGAAGCTGCACATATCTCGTTCTCAGGGCAACACTGGATAAGCTAAGCGTATAGGTACCAATATAACCCAAGTTGCCAAGGGACGGTCCCACACGGTGCTCTAGTTCGGACCAACACTTAGAGAAGCACTGGCCCCGGGGGGGGGGGGGTTAAAATAAGATGACCCTCGGGTTAATTACTCCCAAGGGAAAAACATAGGTTGTTAGGCAAATGTAAAACCAAGGTTGGGCCTTGCTGGAGGAGTTTTATTCAAAGCAAACTGTCAAGGGGTTCCCATAACACCCAACCGCGTAAGGGACGCAAAATCAAGGAACATAACACCGGTATGATGGAACCTAGGGCGGCAAGAGTGGAACAAAACACCAGGCATAAGGCTGAGCCTTCAACCCTTTACCAAGTATATAGATGCATTAATTAAGTAAGGTATATTGTGATATCCCAACATATCCATGTTCCAAACATGGAACAAACTTCAACTTCACCTGCAACTAGCAATGCTATAAGAGGGGCTGAGCAAAGCGGTAACATAGCCAAACAACGGTTTGCTAGGAAAGGAGGGTTAGAGGCTTGACATGGCAATATGGGAGGCATGATATAGCAAGTGGTAGGTATCGCGGCATAGCAATAGAGCGAACAACTAGCAAGCAAAAATAGAAGTGATTTCGAGGGTGTGGTCATCTTGCCTGAGATCCCACAAGGAAGAAGAACGAGTCCATGACGAAGACAAACGAACGTAGTCGAACGAATCCTCACAAACGCGACGTTATCGGAACTAACCCAAAGAAGCAACACCGGAAAGAAGCAAACAACATAGTAAACAACCATCACATCAACATGGCATGATGCACAACCAAGTATGATGCATGTCCGGTTTAATGAGGCATGGCATGGCAAAGTGCACAATAAATCCTACAAATTAAGTGGAGCTCAATATGCAACGAGTTGCATATTGATGAAACACCACAACAAGTTATTTAGTTGGAGCTCGTGTATGTACTCAACAATATTAAATGTTGGTTAGCATGGCAAGGGGTGAAGCAAAGTAAAACTACCTATCTAGACAAGTTTAAATGAGGCCGGAACAAGAAGCAACAAGTCCGGAAAATCCTCATGTGCATATTTATGGATTTGGTACTGTTCTTCCCTATACACAATTTTAGAGTTTTTAAACATGCAAAGTAACGCCACCATGTTAAACTAGGCATTTTTCTACCCCATTTACATATAAAGTTTGTTAGGTTTGGAGCTACAGTTATTTAGTTATGAGTTAAATCATTTTAGCATGGCAGGTAAGAAAAATAATTCAAACAGCATTTTAAACATTTTAAACATGGATGAAAGTTGAAAATTATGAACTAGACAAAATTCTAGGCATATTACATATATAATGTTTTTACATGTGATGCATGGTTGGTGAGTTAGGATATGCATGAAACTTACGGGGTTTTCTGAAAAACAACAATCCTCTGGAATAAGAAGAAATTCACAGATCTAAATAAAATGACATCGGGCCGAAATCTAGTTGGGCCAAAGGAAGGAAAAAAAGGAGGCGCTGGGGGTTTTCCTCACCATGGGCCAAGGCCCGGTCGGCAGAGGAGGGAGGCTGAAAGGGGCGCTAGTTGAGGAGGTCCGCTGGGCCTCGCGATCTATCACGGGAGGGAAGCGGTCAACGTGGTGCGCTCGTCGTCTCTAGATGAACAGGAGAAGGTCACGACAAGGCGTTGCGGGGAGGACGAGGTTGCCGGTGCTAGTAGACTTCGGCTGCGAGAGGAGCTTGGTAAGGCGGTGACTGAGGCGACGCCCTCGGTTCCAGCAGCCGTTGAGGACGATGCAGAGGCGATGCGGTCAACGCGCGAGCGAGCGGGACGAGGCGCTGTTGCTGTTCGCTGTAGGGGAAGCAGGGCGATGCAAAGGAGCAGAGCGCCGGCGGCAGTTGCTGGCAGGCTTGCGGGGCGGGCGAAGGAGCGGCTCCACAGCGGCTGGAGATGGACTTGGCGAGGCAGGGACGCGCCACGGCCGGTCAACGAAGCTGGGTCATGGGTCGAAGTGGCTGCTTCCAGGAAGATGAGTAGTGGCGGCGTTGGTGCTTCCGGCGACGGCAGACGGCGGGACGACCACCGGAGGTGGCGCAAGGTCAAGGGAACCGATTCCCGGCGGTGGGAGGCGGATCTGGTCCCCAGAGATGGGTCTAGATGGTGCCGGACGAGCTCGAGCTCCGGGCACCATGGCGTCGTTGATCCTGTCGACAAGAGGGGAGAAGCAGGGGGTTAGAGAGGGGAATGGAGAGCAGAGGGAAGGGGAAGAAGAGGGAAGAGGGAGAGGCCTGGACGCCTGGGGAAGAAGCACAGGAGCTCGAGATCGAGGCTCCTACTCGATCTGGAGCTTGGCACGAGGATGGATCAAGAGGAGGAGGTGGGATGGTGTGGTGCTGAAAACGAGGGGGAAGGAGGCGCGGGTTGGCTCGGGATGGATCCCGATGAACATGCGGCGGCGGCGGGGTAAGGGACAAATGCCCTAGATTTTAGGATTAGACTAGAATATATAGCGAGTGATAAGGTTAGGGGCTATTTGAGCCCTTCGATCGCAATCGGACGAAAGAGAAATAGGTAGGGAGTTCAAACAAGAGAAACTGTGATGTTTTGTAGATGTTTGGGGATGATCCGGATCCAACGGTGATGACTGCCCGGGTCGGGTCCGGGACAGCTCTCGTACGCACGTGCGAGGAGGGCTGCGGGCTGACAAGAGAGGTTAGGTTGGGCCTGGCGGTAGGTAGTGAAATGTGAAGACGGTCTAGGGAGGAAAGAGAGGGAAAGCCCGACAACAGTTTTTGGAGACCGAAAACGTCCGACGATTTGACCGACTATATTGTCGCTATAGTTATCCGTTGGGGCGTCAAACGTACTCCGAATGCGATGAAACTTGGCAGGCGGCCTACTGACAACATAACAACATCGCATGCTAACTTTCAACCCATTCCGAGAACATTTTCTGGCCACTTACAAAATAATATTTCGGACATGCCACAGGCGCGTGCAAGTGTGTCTGGGCTCAGAATGGACAATGGACAGAACAAGGAGACCGGGATGGATGCAAGTTTTGAAAACATGATGATGCAATGCACATGATGACATGACAATATGCGACACGCAAGAAAATGACATGGCAAAGGCAACGAATAACTGGAAGACACCTGGCGCAACGGTCTCGGGGCGTCACAACACTCCACCACTACGAGAGGATCTCGTCCCGAGATCTAGGATGGTACCAGAGGGAAAAGGAAGAGGAAGAGAAGATGTAAAACAAAGTTGCTTCTTTGACAAACGAGTGAAACCAAAGGACCTTGCGAGGTTGAACAAATAGAAAGACAGAATACAACGAAGGTGAACAAAGTTGAAACACTCCGTTAGAAAAGAGGAACAAGGAACATTACTAGAACCTTGTAGGTAGAAAGACATAAGAAAAGGGTTGCAATGGACAAGAAGTACATGCAAGCACTCCGGTAGAAACGAGATGTACAAGTAACGATAAAGATCAATTACGACAACACTCCGGTTGTGAAGGGAGGTAAAACTTGATAAGATGAGAGAACTTGAAAAGGGGGCACGACACTCTGGTTGAATGGATAAGCAAGGAAAAAACATGATCTTGAGAAAAACGAGATGATTGGTCGAAGAGAGTAACATCACAATGCCTCCGGAACGACGAATAGAAGCTAGATCGTCGGAAAAGAGAACGGAGAAGGAATGACAACTTCTACCACAATTTAATTTGGAAAGCATCCTTGCAAGAAGGTTAGAGTGGAGTTGTTGAAAAAAACAATGAAAAGATACGATCCTTGTGGGCTTATTGAGACATCTCAAAACTATGAGGTGAAATTCTGCCACTAGCGGAAACAACAGTTTGAATTACCATCAACAAGGAGACGAGAAACTAATATCACCGGGAGGATGAATGAAGAACTTGGGTCATTTATAAGCACCATAATTAGCAACAATCCTTAGGGAAAGCTTTAGGTGAAATATAACTCAAGATAACTCCAACGAGGAGATTGATGGATTGAGAAGAGCTCATGCTCGAAGAAATTGATGGGTTTAACTATCTCATTCTTGACAATTGTTGAATCATGAGACGCGAAGGGAAATTATCAACAATGACATAACACCACCTCAAAAGATAAGGTAGGAAGAATTGCACTTCGGAATGAAAGATGAAGAATGCTTGAACTCCTCAAAACAAGACATGTGTTGAACACCATGTTTATTTTGGAGTATAGTTTAGCGGAACATAACTTCGAGAGAAAATCTTGAAGAACAATTGAAGAATGAAAAGAATCCTTGACGAACCACCATGTAGAGACTCCATGAAGAACTCCGGTAATAAAAGAATGATAAAAAAGAAGTGAAGGATGAAGAATAAGATTGAGCCTTGCAATGATTGGATGAAGCTTTGCGACGAGATAAAGTGGAAACTTGGAACTCCGGAAGAAAAAAAATAAAGCATCTCGAACCGAGAATGTGATATGATGAACCACTCCGGAAAGAAGAAATTAGACACTTGGATGAAACAATAATAAGAATTACGTTATGCTTATCCTTCATCAATTAAATTGATGACAAGCAACGTATTTGGCATACTACTTATTTTCGTAGAAAGGATTAAGATAGATATAGCGCGAACTTGGGAAGGTCTTCAACGACCCACCGGTAGCATTGAAACAACGAATGAATTAATATGATAACCATGGAAGAGAATCTTGAGCAAACCACCGTAAGAATTGGAAATGAACGAAGTAAAGGGATGATTCATTGGTAAGAATTAGAGAACGAATGAGGATACTTGAGGGAATTTGATACAAGAGAACGAAGAGATCACGAGCTGATTATAGAATATTTGAATGATGCACCAGTAAGATTTGGAGAACAACAGCTAAAAACTGGAATGAATAAACCCGAAATGATGGCCTTCAGAGAATCAAACTGAAAAGACTCTTGAATTGCTCCAGATGGGTGGAAAGAATATCTCACAATAGAAAATAATTGTGAGGATGGCATCAAGCTAGAATCACGAATCTTTGAAAGAACGGATAAGATTTGGAGGAAAACTCTTCTTCGGTCTTCAAATGGAGAGAATGATTGTGAGAAACACCACCATGAATTGTTGAGATACTCTAGGAGAATGAAAAGCAAAGAGGTTGAGCCAACAATGAAAATAATTTGAAAACGATATTGGAGAAGGCAATTGACTGATGAAAATTCATTCTTACATCAAAATTTGAAAGAATTTGAGGATAACTCCGGGAAAATTAGGAGAGTTAGGTAAGATCCTAGGAAAGACTTGTGGGTTAGGGCCCACTCAAAAGAAACACCGTTGAATGATTTGAAAGAGAGATTGCGCTGATATAATTAAATGGATTGACTGAGATAACAACCTCGAAATAGTTAGAAAGGATTAAGAATAGGAACTTGAATCTTCTGAGATAATCTTAAGCACTCCGGAACAAATGAATAACAAGAAGTGAAAAATTACGAAGTGCACCGGCATGAGAAAACATTTACAAATGAGGAAAGGATATGATCGACAAAGCTTGACTTGAATACACCAGAGAAGAAATAGAACGAAGAATGATGAACTTGAAGCTCCGTTAGTATCTTCCTGAGAATCACCGGATAAGAACATTGACGGAAAAGAATGGAGAGGTTTCCCATCAATAAGATGGATACTTGATTAAGAAATCTTAGTCCTCGAAGAAAAAGAAAAAGGGTGGGAGGGAGGGAAAACAAAGAAAACTTGGGGCGGATGAAATGAGCACCGTTGAGAGAACTTAGAATTGAACTTGCAGATGTTTAAAATGATCAGATCCACTTGAAGAGGAGCACACCTGTTGAGAAGAAATTGAGATGACAAACTCGATGATCAAGAAGGATTAGTATCCACATATAAATATGAGAACACCGCTTAGGAAAGGTATGGAATCAACATTTGACTTCGAAGCAACTCAAATACCACAAACCAAAACAAAAACAAAGGATTAACTTAGGAAATAAGCCGGAAACAAACATATGATAGATCCCATATCGTATCATGTGTCTGCTGGAAAGATATCCTACGTGATACTTCAATTCCCACTTATAAACTCCCGAAACTTTCTGGTTATGCAATCAGGTGTTAGGGATACAGGGGAAGCATAATATCTCACCCAAAACTAACAAATCCTACATCCAGTTGTATCCATCCTTCAACACATAACCAAGAAACCTTCGAAAATCGTTTACCTCAACCTTCGAAAAGCATCCGTTATACGAGTTATGGCAATACTCCCGAACTCCTGCCCCAGTACTGGGTGGCATCGAGGTTATCTCACCAACAACTGCATAAAGGAGATTTTTGATGTTGGCGAACTCAGGCATTCCAGAACGACAACAATAAAATTGTGTCGACAACACCTCGGAGCTCAACTCCCCGGGACACTGCCACAACCCCTAAATGCTAGGAGGCACCAATAACAATGTTCTCGTCACAAAACCATCAGAACGATTCCAAGATACCCGCGTGATCCTAAAAAAATTTCGTGAAATTTGAGAAGAGAAGAGTCAAAACTTCTACGTCAGGAGGCCTCACCAGAGCGACGAAGGGACTGAGGAGTAAAAAGAATCCTACTCTCCGATATATATAATCCTAAGACTCAAAACATTTTGTTCTAGACTCAACAACGTCAGCGATTCAATCAAGTAGGGGGCTCCTAAGTCGGGGATGGCTCTGATACCAACTTGTAACACCCACGATGCGGCTATATCCCCCACGTGTCGGGGCATGACTTAGAGGCATAGCCGCATGGTAGGTTTGTCGCAAGAGGGGTAATCTTCACACAATCCCATGTACTGAATAAGAAAGGGATAAAGAGTTGGCTTACAATCGCCGCTTCACACAAATACAAGTTAAACATACAACATCCAGAATACAATCAAGGTCCGACTACGGAACCAAAATAAAAGAAGACAACCCCAAATGCTAGATCCCCGATCGTCCCAACTGGGCTCCACTACTGATCAAAAGGAAACAAAACAAAACAATGACCAAGATCTTCATTGAGCTCCCACTTGAGCTCGGTTGCATCACCTGCACCGGTATCATCAGCACCTGCAACTGTTTGGAAGTATCTATGAGTCACGAGGACTCATCAATCTGACACCCGCGAGATCAAGACTATTTAAGCTTATGGGTAGGAAGGGGGTAGTGAGGTGGAGCTGCAGCAAGTACTAAGCATATATGGTGGCTAGCATACGCAAAAAGAGAGCGAGAAGAGAAGCAGAGCACGGTCATGAAGCTAGAAATGATCAAGAAGTGATCCTGAAACTAATTACGTTCAAGCATAACACAAGAACCATGTTCACTTCCCGGACTCCGCCGAGAAGAGACCATCACGGCTAGACACGCAGTTGATGCATTTTAATTAAGTCAAGTGTCAAGTTCTCTACAACCGAACATTAACAAATTCCCATCTGCCCATAACCGCGGGCACGACTTTCGAAAGTTCAAACCCTACAGGGGTGTCCCAACTTAGCCCATAACAAGCTCTCACAGTCAACGAAGGATATTCCTTCTCTAGGGAAGACCCGATCAGTCTCGGAATCCTGGTTACAAGACATTTCGACAATGGTAAAACAAGACCAGCAAGACCGCGGATGCGCTGACATCCCGATAGGAGCTGCACATATCTCGTTCTCAGGGCAACACGGGATAAGCTAAGCGTACAGGTACCAACATAACCCAAGTTGCCAAGGGACGGTCCCGCACGGTGCTCTAGTTCGGACCAACACTTAGAGAAGCACTAGCCCGGGGGGTTAAAATAAGATGACCCTCGGGTTAATTACTCCCAAGGGAAAAGTATAGGTTGTTAGGCAAATGTAAAACCAAGGTTGGGCCTTGCTGGAGGAGTTTTATTCAAAGCAAACTGTCAAGGGGTTCCCATAACACCCAACCGCATAAGGGACGCAAAATCAAGGAACATAACACCGGTATGACGGAAACTAGGGCGGCAAGAGTGGAACAAAACACCAGGCATAAGGCCGAGCCTTCCACCCTTTACCAAGTATATAGATGCATTAATTAAGTAAGGTATATTGTGATATCCCAACATATCCATGTTCCAAACATGGAACAAACTTCAGCTTCACCTGCAACTAGCAATGCTATAAGAGGGGCTGAGCAAAGCAGTAACATAGCCAAACAACGGTTTGCTAGGAAAGGAGGGTTAGAGGCTTGACATGGCAATATGGGAGGCATGATATAGCAAGTGGTAGGTATCGCGGCATAGCAATAGAGCGAACAACTAGCAAGCAAAGATAGAAGTGATTTCGAGGGTATGGTCATCTTGCCTGAGATCCCGCAAGGAAGAAGAACGAGTCCATGACGAAGACAAACGGACGTAGTCGAACGAATCCTCACAAACGCGACGTTATCGGAACTAACCCGAAGAAGCAACACCGGAAAGAAGCAAACAACATAGTAAACAACCATCACATCAACATGGCATGATGCATAACCAAGTATGATGCATGTCCGGTTTAATGAGGCATGGCATGGCAAAGTGCACAAGCAATCCTACAAATTAAGTGGAGCTCAATATGCAACGAGTTGCATATTGACGAAACACCACAACAAGTTATTTAGTTCGATCTCGTTTATGTACTCAACAATATTAAATGTTGGTTAGCATGGCAAGGGGTGAAGAAAAGTAAAACTACCTATCTAGACAAGTTTAAATGAGGCCGGAACAACAAGCAACAAGTCCGGAAAATCCTGATGTGCATATTTATGGATTTGGTACTGTTCTGCCCTATACACAATTCTAGAGTTTTTAAACATGCAAAGTAATGCCACCAGGTTAAACTAGGCATTTTTCTACCCCATTTACATATAAAGTTTGTTAGGTTTGGATCTACGATTATTTAGTTATGAATTAAATCTTTTTAGCATGGCATGTAATAAAAATAATGCAAACAACATTTTAAACATTTTAAACATGGATGAAAGTTGAAAATTATGAAACTAGACAAAATTCTAGGCATATTACATATATAAGATTTTTACATGTGATGCATGGTTGGTGGGTTAGAATATGCATGAGACTTAGGGGGTTTTCTGAAAAAGAGCAATCCTTTGGAATAAGAAGAAATTCATAGATCTAAATAAAATGTCGACGGGCCGAAATCCAGTTGGGCCAAAGGAAGGAAAAAGGAGGCGTTGGGGTTTTTTCCTCACCATGGGCCAAGGCCCGGTCGACAGAGGAGGGAGGCTGAAAGGGGCGCTAGTTGAGGAGGTCCACTGGGCCTCACGATCTGGCACGGGAGGGAAGCGGTCAATGCAGTGCGCTCGTCGTCTCCAGACAAACAGGAGAAGGTCGCGACAAGGCGTCACGGGGAGGACGAGGTCGCCGGCGCTAGCAGACTTCGGTGGCGAGAGGAGCTTGGTAAGGAGGTGACTGAGGCGACGCCCTAAGTTCCAGCAACCGTTGAGGACGACGCAGAGGCGATGCGGTCAACGCGCGAGCGAGCGGGACGAGGCGCTGTTGCTCTTCGCTGCAGGGGAAGCAGGGCGATGCAGAGGAGCAGAGCGCCGGCGGCGGCTGCTGGTAGGCTTGCGGGGCATGCGAAGGAGTGGCTCCGCAACGGCTGGAGATGGACTTGGCGAGGCAAGGACACGCCATGGCCGGTCAACGAAGCTGGGTCATGGGTCGAAGTGGCTACTTCCAGGAAGACGAGTGGTGGCGGCGTTGGTGCTTCCGGCGATGGCAGACGGCGGGACGACCACCGAAGGTGGCGCGAGGTCGAGGGGAACCGATTCCCGACGGTGGGAGGCGGATCCGGTCCCCGGAGATGGGTCTAGATGGTGTCGGACGAGCTCGAGCTCCGAGCGCCATGGCGTCGTTGATCCTGTCGACAAGAGGGGAAAAGCAGGGGGTTAGAGAGGGGAATGGAGAGCAGAGGGAAGGGGAAGCAGAGGGAAGAGGGAGAGGCATGGACGCCTGGGGAAGAAGCACAGGAGGTCGAGATCGAGGCTCCTTCTCGATCGAGCTTGGCGCGAGGATGGATCGAGAGGAGGAGGTGGGATGATGTGGTGCTGAAAACGAGGGGGGAAGGAGGCGCGGGTTGGTTCGGGATGGATCCCGATGAACATGCGGCGGCGGCGGGGTAAGGGACAAATGCCCTAGATTTTAGGGTTAGACTAGAATATATAGCGAGTGGTAAGGTTAGGGGCTACTCGAGCCCTCCGATCACAATCGAACAGACGAGAAATAAATAGGTAGATAGTTCAAATAAGAAAAACGGTGATGTTTTGTAGATGTTTGGGGATGATCCGGGTCCAACGGTGATGACTGCCCGGGTCGGGTCCAGGACAGCTTTCGGACGCGCGCGCGAGGAGGGCTGCGGGCTGACGAGAGAGGTTAGGTTGGGCCTGGCGGTAGGTAGTGAAATGTGAAGACGGTCTAGGGAGGAAAGAGAGGGAAAGCCCGGCAATAGTTTTCGGAGACCGAAAACGTCCGACGATTTGACCGACTATATTGTCGCTATAGTTATCTGTTGGGGCGTCAAACGGACTCCGAATGCGATGAAACTTGGCAGGCGTCCTACTGACAACATAACGACACCGCATACCAACTTTCAACCCATTCCGAGAACATTTATGGCCACTTACAAAATAATATTTCGGACATGCCACGGGCGCGTGCAAGTGTGTCTAGGCTCAGAACGGACAACAGACGGAACGAGGAGACTGGGACAGATGCAAGTTTTGAAAACATGATGATGCAATGCACATGATGACATGACAAGATGCGACACGCAAGAAAATGACATGGCAAAGGCAACAAATAGCAAATGACATGGCAAAGGCAACGAATAACTGGAAGACACCTAGCGCAATGGTCTCGGGGCGTCACAAGCTTATACCAAACCTGCCCCAAATGGGACACAATTTTTACCACGGTATGTTGATGCTACTCCATGATAGCATGCCAAGTTTCACGAATTTCAGACGAGTTTTGGATTTACTAGAATTTAAAAACCAGGTATCTCAATATGTGCGGCCGACTGACGGTGGCAGGGTGTTTGAAATACATTCCCATTTCTTGCATGGGACCTAAGCATGCACCCAAGGACACATATTTGATTTTTCAACTGCTTTATATGCACCAGAGAATGTGCATGTAGTTCAAATTTGAATTATGCACATAAAATGCCTGGAAAACCAGGTTAATGTATAAAAATGGCCAAACGAACCACGAAAAATTTCAAAATTAAACACAACACTCTTGTTGTTCTATGTTGACACTCGAAAAAATTTGAAGTCAATAAGTGGCAACAGATATCGTTTTCGTCCCCAAAGGTGGCACGTTCCCTACCGAAACCATCACGCTTGTTGTGAGAAGCGCTGGTTTGTGAGAAGCTTATACCCAAACTTGCCCCAAATGGTACAAAATTTTAACCATGGCATGTTGATGCCGCTCCGTGATAGCATGCCAAGTTTCATGAATGTCAGACGAGTTTTAGATTTACTAGAATTTAAAAACCAGGTATCTCAATATGTGCGGCCGACTGACGGTGGCGGGGTGTTTGAAATTCATTCCCATTTCTTGCATGGGACCTAAGCATGCAACCAAGGACACATATTTGATTTTTCAACCGGCTTATATGCACTGGAGAATGTGGATGTAGTTCAAATTTGAATTATGCACATAAAATGCCTGGAAAACCCAGTTGATATATAAAAATGTCTGAACAAACCCCGAAATATTCCAAAATTGAACACTACACTCTTGTTGTTCTATGTTGACACTCGAAAAACTTTGAAAGCAATAAGAGGCAACAGATATCGTTTTTGTCCCCAAAGGTGGCACGTTCCTTACCGAAACCATCACGCTTGTTGTGAGAAGCGATGGTTTGTGAGAAGCTTATACCCAAACCTGCCCCAAATGGGACAAAAATTTTACCACGGCATGTTGATGCCGCTCCATGATAGCATCCAAGTTTCATGAATTTCAGACGAGTTTTGGATTTACTAGAATTGAAAAACCAGGTATCTCAATATGTGCGACCGACTGACGGTGGCAGGGCATTTGAAATTCATTCCCATTTCTTGCATGGGACCTAAGCATGCACCCAAGGACACATATTTGATTTTTCAACAAGTTTATATGCACTCGAGAATGTGCATGTAGTTCAAATTTGAATTATGCACATAAAATGCCTCAAAAACCCAGTTAATGTATAAAAATGTCCAAACGAACCTCGAAAAATTCCAAAATTGAACACAACAGTCTTGTTGTTCTATGTTAACACAAGAGAAAAATTGAAATCAATAAGTGGCAACGAATATCGTTTTCGTCCCAAAGGTGGCACGTTCCCTACCGAAAGCATCACGCTTGTTGTGAGAAGCGCTGGTTTGTGAGAAGCTTATACCCAAACCTGCCCCAAATGGGACAAAATTTTTACCATGGCATGTTGATGCCGCTCCATGATAGCATGCTAAGTTTCATGAATTTCAGACGAGTTTTGGATTTACTAGAATATAAAAACTAGGTATCTCAATATGTGTGGCCGACTGACGGTGGCAGGGTGTTTGAAATTTATTCCCATTTCTTGCATGGGACCTAAGCATGCAACCAAGGACACATATTTGATTTTTCAACCAGTTTATATGCACTTGAGCATGTGCATGTAGTTCAAATTTGAATTATGTGCATAAAATGCCTAGAAAACCCAGTTAATGTATAAAAATGTCCGAACGAACCCCGAAAAATTCCAAAATTGAACACAACACTCTTGTTGTTCTATGTTGACTTTCAAAAAACTTTGAAAGCAATAAGAGGCAACGGATATCATTTTCGTCCCCAAAGGTGGCACGTTCCCTACCGAAACCATCACGCTTGTTGTGAGAAGCTTATACCCAAATATGTCCCAAATGGGACAAAATGTTTACCACAACATGTTGATGCCGCTCCATGATAGCATGCCAAGTTTCATGAAGTTCAGACAAGTGTTGGATTTACTAGAATTTAAAAAACCAGGTATCTCAATTTGTGCGGCCGACTGACGGTGGCGGGTGTTTGAAATTCATTCCCATTTCTTGCATGGGACCTAAGCATGCAACCAAGGACACATATTTGATTTTTCAACCAGTTTATATGTACTGGAGCATGTGCATGTAGTTCAAATTTGAATTATGCGCATAAAATGCCTAGAAAACCCAGTTAATGTATAAAAATGTCCAAACGAACCCTGAATAATTCCAATTTTTTGGACGACACACCTACAGTTGCATTTTCACTGCAGATAAAAGTTCTAGCAATTGAAACACCGTCCATGGCCGTTGTGAACCCATTGTGTAATTCAAATCAAGACGAAAAATCAAGTAGATCCCACACAGTTTATTATAACCAACCATGTGAGATGCAACACAAAATATCTTCGGACCGTGTCTGAATAAGAGACTGAATCTGATGACACTTTGCGCACCAGTTTTTTGGCTGAAGCGATTCCCAATTTTCGGCTTCCGCAGAAATATCTATCTCCCCGCCCCTCCCCCTTTTACCAAAACCCACATTTCCCTTATTTCCACCTTCTTTTCCAAGTTTAAACCTTCACTCCTTGCTTGCAGCGCCGCCGCCTCCTTGCCGACGACCCTACTTCACGCAGCTCGGCCTCACCTATCCAGGCAGGTAATCCACACCCGACCCCCATCCTCCTCCTCCTTCCACATCCCACATGCCCCGACTGCCGACGCGAGCACGGCACCTTCCACCCAAATCACCGACCCCTCCACCAAATAAGCGTTGTCCTAAGCCATGGTGCACGCAGTATAGCCAGGACCTCAAGGAGCATTTGGTAGCGGAGAAGCAAATCACGGCCGCATGCGCGGATGAGGTCGCGATGGCTGCCATTCATGCCGACCCCCAGATCTTGAAGGAGCACCTTGCCATTTGCTAGCTACGCCGGTTAAGCATGTTCGGTTTACCCGTTGCGTGTGCTGCTCCTGCCTTTCCTTCACAAATTCTAGTGAATTGTGCTATCTAATTTTACCATGCAATCTGTTGCTCTAGTGTATATGTTCTATATGTCGTGCAGTGTGGTGCTCACTTATTAACTGTTTTGTTAATTAGTTGTTGTCTTCAGTTAACTGTTTGGTTCAATTCTGCAAATGTGATGTTCAATTCTTCAGGCTGCAATTTTGTATTGTCTTCCATGTGAGAAATAAATCGAATTTATCTTTACAAAATACATGAGAAACGAATACAATTGCTATATTTACAAGTCGTCAAGCATGCTTGGTTTGGTTATACATTGTACAATGTGGTGCTCAATTAACATTTGGTTCATTTGTGTTGTGGTGTTTAGTTAACTGTTTGGTTCAATTCTGCAATGCAATGTTCAATAGTTGTGGGTGCATTCTGTTATTGTATACCATATGAGGAATAAATTGAATTTGGCTGTAGGAAATACATGAGAAACAAATACAATTGCTACAATTGGTTGTAGTTAACTATTTGGTTAACTGTCTGATCTTCTATTAGGAGTATATTATATTGTGCAATGTGGTGCTCAGTTAATGTTGGTTCATTTGTTGTGGTGTTTAGTTAACTGCTTGGTTCAATTCTGCAATGCGATGTCCAATTGTCGTGGGTAGAATTTTGTATTGTTGTGCATGTGAGGAATAAATCAAATTTTGCTGCACTTAATACATGAGAAACATATACAAGTGCTATATTTCCTAGTTATTAATCATGCTTGATTTGGATAAATGGGTTTTCTGTGTGGCTTGAATTAATCTAATGAATCTACAATGTGCTTATTTTTCATCAACATATTTTACTGATAGCATGCGAACCCTTACTTAACCTGATGACTAACTACCTTATATGTGTTGTAGGGAAACAATGGGAAGCACTGAGGTTTACAATCGAGGTTAGCACGTGCATGGTTCGTTGTCTAATAGCACATTATTGTGCAATTGCAGGAACCATTCTAATATTTAGGTTTTTTAGCAATTTGGTCTTGCACATGTAGGTCCTGCTGTCAGAGGTTTTGACCCACTATTAGACCCTTTTTGCATATGGGGAAATGAATTGTCCATGAATATCAGTCAAGTCAAGAAACTCAGAAAGATTGTTAGGATAAAGAAATTAGCGACAAAAAAAACAAGATCTTTGTCTGCACAATGAAGAAGACATCAGTTCACTACAGGATGGTACTGACTATTATACCTTGCCTTTTTTATTCCTTTGCCCCATTTCCAATATAGAGAAGATATTTATGCACATCCTTGTTTTCAGGCCTTTCCAAAGCAGTTCATTGATGATTACCTCTCAAACCACCTGTATGGTCAGGAGGCGAGGAAGGTATTCATACAACACCCATGGTTCAATATTGAAGTGTTCCTGAAGAGGACGGAGGATGGACGGTCGAGCATCCATAGGCACTGGCCTAAAGTTACAAAGACCTTAAACATAAATGAAGGCTCAATATTTTCCTTCTGCTTCAGCAGTTTTCCAGATGAGATACATCTGTCTATGTACCGTCTATGATGCTAATTTCGAAAGGTTATAGATGTTGCATGTGAAACTTGGTCCTGGTGTAGTTGTGTAATGGGGTAGCTGAGTGTTGAAGCTATATGATGTTGTACTCTGATGTATTTCAATTATGAAAATGAAATATATTGTGTGCCTAATATGAAATGTCAATTATATTAATAAATAGATTATGAATAATCGGATAATTAGCCTGCTAATGGCGAATTAGCCTGCTAATTGGGTTTTGCTATTGCAAACGGTTGTTGAAAAAATACCATGGGCGATGACCTCAGGCAACGCACACAGTTTCTAGGAATAAACCGTGTTGGATCAATGAACAATCACACACGACTTTCTCTTGAAAACTGTTTGCGTTAGGCCACCTTGCACAAACATTTACCACATAAAAACTGTGTGTGATGGAGAGCCTTTGCTACACAGTTTCTTCTAGGGACCGTGTGTGATACATTCAATAACACAGACGATTTAACGGGAAAAATGTTTGTGATGTACCTATGAATGGAAACGTTTTCCTTGGAGCGACTGTGTGGGATGTACTTGCGACCGTAAACAATTTCGCCATATAATTGTATTTTTAGCTCTACTGTACGTATTTCCATATTTGAGCGCTCGGCGGTCGCACACGTTCTCATTTTTCCGAGCCTGCGTTCCAGGAGGGCATATCCCCGACGGTTTCTGGGTCGTGTGGGAAGGACCCCCCTATCGCCCACACTCACTTGGCGATGGTTCCAAATGCCGTCGCGGAAAGGGGTTAAAAACCGTTTGTTTAGGAGCTCGTTGTACTAGTGAAGATGCTCTACAGGTATCTCTGAAGGTGTCTGTTGGGTTGGCATAGATCGAGATTAGGATTTGTCACTCTGAGTATCGAAGAGGTATCTTTGGGCCCTCTCGGTAATACACATCATAAGAAGCCTTGCAAGCAAAGTGACTAATGAGTTAGTTGCGGGATGATCTATTACGTAACGAGTAAAGAGACTTGTCGCTCACGAGATTGAACTAGGTATGAATATACTAATGATCGAATCTCGGGAAAGTAACATACCGATGATAAAGGGAATAACGTATGTTGTCATTAGGGTTCAATCGATAAAGATCTTCATAGAATATGTAGGAACCAATATGAGAATCCAAGATCCGCTGTTGGTTATTGACCGGAGAGGTGTCTCGGTCATGTCTACATAGTTCTCAAACCCGTAGGGTCCGCATGCTTAACCTTCGATGATGATTTAGTATTATATGAGTTCTGTGATTAGGTGACCAAATGTTGTTTGGAGTATCGGATGAGATCACGGACATGACGAGGAGTCTTGAAATGGTCGAGAGGTAAAGATTGATATATAGGACACTAGTATTTGGACACCGGAAGTATTCCGGATAGTATCAGGTATTTATCGGAGTACCGG
>NC_041384.1:518697889-518721243 GCF_002162155.2 Triticum dicoccoides | reverse complement strand
GATAAGAGGGCAGTACACCAGCCCACAAGGGGTGGTGCCCCCCTAGGCATGTGGCCGAATTGGAGAAGAAGGAGAAGGGGTTCGGCCCCCCTTCCTTCTCTCCTTCCCCCTTCCCTTATCTCTCCGGCTAAAAAAGGAAGGTGGGAGGCCGAATTGGAGGAGGCCCCAAGTAGGATTCCTCCTACTTGGGACGCCCCATGGCTGCTCCCCTCCCCCTCCCACCTATATATACATGGGAGGGGGCGCCTAACACACCAACAATTGTTAGCCGTGCGCGGCGCTGTTGGGCCTCCAGGTGCAGAGGTTTGTAGGACAGTAGCAAATTTCCCTCAAGTGGATGACCTAAGGTTTATCAATCCGTGGGAGGCATAGGATGAATATGGTCTCTCTCAAACAACCCTGCAACCAAATAACAAAGAGTCTCTTGTGTCCCCAACACACCCAATACAATGGTAAATTGTATAGGTGCACTAGTTCAGTGAAGAGATGGTCATACAAGTGCAATATGGATGGTAGATATAGGTTTTTGTAATCTGAAAATATAAAAACAGCAAGGTAACTAATGATAAAAGTGATCACAAACGGTATTGCAATGCGTTGAAACAAGGCCTAGGGTTCATACTTTCACTAGTGCAAGTTCTCTCAACAATAATAACATAATTAGATCATTTAACAATCCCTCAACATGCAACAAAGAGTCACCCCAAAGTCACTAATAGCGGAGAACAAACGGAGAGATTATTGTAGGGTACGAAACCACCTCAAAGTTATTCTTTCCGATCAATCCATTGGGCTATTCCTATAAGTGTCACAAAGAGTTGGTAGTAAAATAACACCTTAAGAAACAAATCAACCAAAACCCTAATGTCACCTAGATACTCCAATGTCACCTCAAGTATCCGCGGGTATGATTATACGATATGCATCACAATCTCAGATTCATCTATTCAAACAACACAAAGAACTTCAAAGAGTGCCCCAAAGTTTCTACCGGAGAGTCAAGATGAAAACGTGTGCCAACCCCTATGCATAGATTCCCAAGGTCACGGAACCCGCAAGTTGATCACCAAAGCATACATCAAGTGAATCAATAGAATACCCCATTGACACCACGTGTATCCCACGCAAGACATACATCAAGTGTTCTCAAATCCTTAAAGACTCAATCCGATAAGATAACTTCAAAGGGAAAACTCAATCCATTACAAGATATAGAGGGGGAGAAACATCATAAGATCCAACTATAATAGCAAAGCTCGCGATACATCAAGATCGTGCCATATCAAGAACATGTGAGAGAGAGAGAGAGATCAAACACATAGCTACTGGTACATACCCTCAGCCCTGAGGGTGAACTACTCCCTCCTTGTCATGGAGAGCGCCGGGATGATGAAGATGGCCACCGGTGATGGATCCCCCCCTCCGGCAGGGTGCCGGAATAGGGTCCTGATTGGTTTTTGGTGGCTACAGAGGCTTGCGGCGGCGGTACTCCCGATCTAGGTTATTTTCAGGAGGTTTTTGTATTTATAGGAATTTTTGGCATAGGTCTCACATCAGGGGGGTCTCCGAGTCTTCCACGAGATAGGGGGACGCGCCCTGGGGGTAGGGCCCGCCCTCCACCCTCGTGGATGGCTCGGTACTCTTCTGGCCCAACTCTTTTACTTTGGGGGCTTCTTTTGGTCCATAAAAATCATCAGAAATTGGCATGTCAATTGGACTCCGTTTGGTATTCCTTTTCTGTAAAACTCAAAAACAAGGAAAAACAGAAACTGGCACTGGGCTCTAGGTTAATAGGTTAGTCCCAAAAATCATATAAAATAGCATATAAATGCATATAAAACATCCAAGATAGATAGTATAATAGCATGGAACAATAAAAAATTATAGATACGTTGGAGACGTATCAGGCGCCCCCTTCCACAGTTTACGCCTCCGATCATATCTTCGTAGTGCTTAGGCGAAGCCCCGCGCGGATCACTTCACCATCACTGTCACAATGCCATCGTGCTGACAGAACTTGTCGTGGAATTGTCACGGCAGATGTCCTTAGTGCCAGGACTTAGTCGCGAGGCCAACGCATCTATGTGGTAGCTTACCAGGCTTGACACCTCGCTGGATTAAGAAGGCGAGGGACATCATCATGCTGAACGTGTGCAGAACTCAGAGGTGCCATACGTTCGGTACTTGATCGGTTGGAGCTAGAAGAAGTTTGACTACATCAACCGCGTTGTCAAACGCTTCCGCTTTCAGTCTACGAGGGTACGTAGACACACTCTCCCCCTCTCGTTGCTATACATCTCCTAGATATATCTCATGTAAGCATAGGAATTTTTTTGAAATTGCATGCTACGTTTCCCAACGGTGGCATCAGAGCCAGGTCTATGCGTAGATGATATGCATGAGTAGAACACAAAGAGTTGTGGCGGTGATAGTCATACTGCTTACCACGAACGTCTTATTTTGATTTGGCAGTATTGTTGGATGAAGCGGCCCGGACCAACCTTACATGACCACGTTCATGAGACCGGTTCCACCGACAAACATGCAACTAGTTTTGCATAAAGGTGGCTGGCGGGTGTCTGTTTCTCCTAATTTAGTTGAATTGAATTTGACTGCGAGCGGTCCTTGTTGAAGGTTAAAACAATAAACTTGACGAAACACCTGTGTGGTTTTGATGCATAGGTAAGAACGGTTCTTGCTAGAAGCCCGTAGCAGCCACGTAAAACTTGCAACAACAAAGTAGAGGACGTCTAACTTTTTTTGCAGGGCATGTTGTGATGTGATATGGTCAAGACATGATGTGGAATATGTTATTGTATGAGATGATCATGTTTTGTAAAAGTTATCGGCAACTGGCAGGAGCCTTATGGTTGTCTCTTTATTGTATGAAATGCAAACGCCATGTAATTGCTTTACTTTATCACTATGCGTTAGCGATAGTTGTAGAAGAAATAGTTGGCGAGACGACCACGACGCAACGATGGAGATCATGAGGATACTTTGGAGATGGAGATCAAAAGCACGAGATGATGATGGCCATATCATGCCACATATTTTGATTTCATGTGATGTTTATATTTTATGCATCTTATTTTGCTTAGTACGACGGTAGCATTATAAGATGATCCCTTAACTAAATTTCAAGGTATAAGTGTTCTCCTCGAGTATGCACCATTGCGACAGTTCGTCGTGTTGAGACACCATGTGATGATCGGGTGTGATATGCTCTACGTTCGTATGGGTGCAAGATAGTTTTGCACATGCGGAATACTTGGGTTAAACTTGACGAGCTTGGCATGTACAGACATGGCCTCGAAACACTGGAGACCAAAAGGTCGAACGTGAATCATATAGTAGATATGATCAACATAGAGATGTTCACCATTGATGACTACTCCATCTCACGTGATGATCGAACATGGTTTAGTTGATTTGGATCACGTATCATTTAGATGACTTGAGGGATGTCTATCTAAGTGGGGGTTCTTCAGTAATTTTATTAATTGAACTTAATTTATCATGAACTTAGTCCTGATAGTTTCTGCATATCTATGTTGTAGATCAATGGCCCGTGCTACCGTTCCCTTGAATTTTAATGTGTTCCTAGAGAAAGCTAAGTTGAAAGATGATGGTAGTAACTACACAGACTAGGTCCTTAACTTGAGGATTATCCTCATTGCTGCACAGAAGAATCATGTCCTTGATGCACCGCTAGGTGAAAGACCTGCTGCAGGAGCAGATGCTAATGTTATGAACGTCTGGAAGCTCGATCTGATGACTAATCGATAGTTCAGTGTGCCATGCTTTATGGCTTAGAATCGGGACTTCAAAGACGTTTTGAACGTCATGGACCATATGAGATGTTCCAGGAATTGAAGTTAATATTTCAAGCAAATGCCCGAGTTGAGAGATATGAAGTCCCCAACAAGTTCTATAGCTGCAAGATGGAGGAGAACAGTTCTGTCAGTGAACACATACTCAAAATGTCTAGGTATCATAATCACTTGACTTAGCTGGGAGTTAATCTTCTAGATGATATTGTTATTGACAGAGTTCTTCAATCACTGCCACCAAGCTACAAAGGCTTCGGGATGAACTATAATATGCAAGGGATAGATAAGACAATTCCCGAGCTCTTCGCTATGCTCAAAGCTGTGGAGGTAGAAATCAAGAAGGAGTATCAAGTGTTGATGGTTAACAAGACCACTAGTTTCAAGAAAAAGGGCAAGGGAAAGAGGGGGAACTTTAATAAGAATGGCAAGCAAGTTGCCACTCCCGGGAAGAAGCCCAAAGCTGGACCCAAGCCTGAAACTGAGTGCCTCTACTACAAAGGGACTGGTCACTAGAAGTGGAACTACCCCAAGTATTTTGGTGGATAAGAAGGATGGCAAAGTGAACAAAGGTATATTTGATATACATGATGTGTACCTTACTAATGCTCATAGTAGCACCTAGGTATTTGATACTGATTCGGTTGCTCATATTTGTAACTCAAAATAGGGGCTATGGATTAAATGAAGATTGGCTAAGGACGAGGTGACGATGCGCGTCGGAAATGGTTCCAAGGTTGATGTGATCGCTGGCGGCACGCTATCTCTATATCTACCTTCGGGATTAGTTTTCGACCTGAATAATTGTTATTTGGTGCCAGCGTTGAGCATGAACATTATATCTGGATCTTGTTTAGTGCGAGATGGTTATTCATTTAAATCAAAGAATAATGGTTGTTCTATTTATATGAGTAATATCTTTTATGGTCATGCACCCTTGAAGAGTGGTCTATTTTTGTCGAATCTCGATTGTGGTGATACACATATTCATAACATTGATGCCAAAAGATGCAAAGTTGATAATGATAGTGCAACATATTTGTGGCACTGCTGTTTAGGTCATATTGGTGTAAAGCGCATGAAGAAACTCCATGCAAATGGACTTTTTGAATCACTTGATTATGAATGATTTGATACTTGCGAACCATGCCTCATGGGCAAGATGACTAAAACTCCGTTCTCCGGAACAATGGAGCGAGCCAATAACTTATTGGAAATAATACATACCGATGTATGCAGTCCGATGAGTGTTGAGGCTCGCGGCGGGTATCGTTATTTTCTGACCTTCACAGATGATTTGAGTAGATATGGGTATATCTACTTAATGAAACACAAGTCTGAAACATTTGAAAAGTTCAAAGAATTTCAGAGTGAAGTGGAGAATAATCATAACAAGAAAATAAAGTTTCTACGATCTGATCGCGGAGGCGAATATTTGAGTTACGAGTTTGGCCTTCATTTAAAACAATGTGGAATAGTTTCACAACTCATGCCACCTGGAACACCACATCGTAATGGTGTGTCCGAACGTCGTAACCGTACTTTATTAGATATGGTGTGAACTATGATGTCTCTTACCGATTTACCACTATCATTTGGGGGTTATGCATTAGAGACAGCTGCATTCACGTTAAATAGGGCACCATCTAAATCCGTTGAGACAACACTGTATGAACTATGGTTTGGCAAGAAACCTAAGCTGTCATTTCTTAAACTTTCTAGAGAAGGAGTTTCTCTTGAAAGGAGTGAGTGGGAGGAAAGTAGAACTTGATGAGGTAACTGTACCTTCTCTCGAATTGGAAGGTGGATCATCACAGAAAACCGTTCCCGTGATGCCTACATGAACTAGAGAGGAAGCTAATGATAATGATCATGAAACTTCATATCAAATTACTACTGAACCTCGTAGGTCAACCAGAGCACGATCCGTACCAGAGTGGTACGGTAATCCTGTTCTGGAAGTAATGTTACTAGACCATGATGAACCTACGAACTATGAAGAAGCTATGATGAGCCCAGATTCTGATAAATGGCTTGAGGCCATGAAATCTGAGATAGGATCCATGTATGAGAACAAAGTGTGGACTTTGATGGATTTGCCCGATGATCGACGATCCATAGAGAATAAATGGATCTTTAAGAAGAAGACTGGCATTGATCGTAATGTTACTATCTACAAAGCTCAACTTGTCGCAAAAGGTTTTTGACAAGTTCAAGGAGTTGACTACGATGAGACTTTCTCTCCCCGTAGCGATGCTTAAGTCTGTTCGAATCATGTTAGCAATTGCTGCATTTTATGATTATGAAATCTGGCAAATGGACATCAAAACTGCATTCCTTAATGGATTTCTTAAAGAAGAGTTGTATATGATGCAACCAGAAGGTTTTGTAGATCCTAAAGGTGCTAACAAAGTGTGCAATCTCCAGCGATCCATCTATGGACTGGTGCAAGCATCTCGGAGTTGGAATATACGCTTTGATGAGGTGATAAAAGCATATGGTTTTATACAGACTTTCGGAGAAGCCTGGATTTACAAGAAAGTGAGTGGGAGCTCTGTAGCATTTCTAATATTATATGTGGATGACATATTGTTGATTGGAAATGATGTAGAATTTCTGGATAGCATAAAAGGATCCTTGAATAAAAGTTTTTCAATGAAAGACCTCGGTGAAGCTGCTTATATATTGGGCATCAAGATCTATAGAGATAGATCAAGACACTTAATAGGACTTTCACAAAGCACATACCTTGATAAAGTTTTGAAGAAGTTCAAAATGGATCAGTCAAAGAAAGGGTTCTTGCATGTGTTACAAGGTGTGAACTTGAGTCAGACTCAATGCCCGACCACTGCAGAAGATAGAGAGAAAACGAAAGTCATTCCCTATGCCTCAGCCATAGGTTCTATCATGTATGCTATGCTGTGTACCAGACCTAATGTGTGCCTTGCTATAAGCCTGGCAGGGAGGTACCAAAGTAATCCAGGAGTGGATCACTGGACATTGGTCAAGAACATCCTGAAGTACCTGAAAAGGACTAGGGATATGTTTCTCATTTATGGAGGTGACAAAGAGCTCATCATAAATGGTTATGTCGATGTAGATTTGACACTGATACAGATGACCCTAAGTCACAAACCGGATACGTATTTATATTGAATGGTGGAGCTGTCAGTTGGTGCAGTTCCAAGCAGAGCGTCGTGGCGAGATCTACGTGTGAAGTGGAGTACATAGCTGCTTCGGAAGCAGTAAATGAAGGAGTCTGGATGAAGGAGTTCATATACGATCTAGGTGTAATACCTAGTGCATCGGGTCTAATGGAAATCTTTTGTGACAATACTGGAGCAATTGCCTTGGCAAAGGAATCCAGATTTCACAAAAGAACCAAACACATCAAGAGACGCTTGAACTCCATCCGTGATCAAGTCAAGGATGGAGACATAGAGATTTGCAAAATACATATAGATCTGAATGTAGCAGACCCATTGACTAAGCCTCTTCCACGAGCAAAACATGATCAGCACCAAGACTCCATGGGTGTTAGAATCATTACAATGTAATCTAGATTATTGACTCTAGTGCAAGTGGGAGACTGAAGGAAATATGCCCTAGAGGCAATAATAAAGTTGTTATTTTATATTTCCTTATTCATGATAAATGTTTATTATTCATGCTAGAATTGTATTGACCGGAAACCTTAATACACGTGTGAATACATAGACAAACACTGTGTCCCTAGTGAGCCTCTACTTGACTAGCTCGTTGATCAAAGATGGTTAAGGTTTCCTAACCATGGACATGAGTTGTCATTTGATAATGGGATCACATCATTAGGAGAATGATGTGATGGTCGTGACCCATCCATTAGCTTAGCATATTGATTGTTCAGTTTTATTGCTATTGCTTTCTTCATGTCAAATACATATTCCTGCGACTATGAGATTATGCAACTCCCGAATACTTGAGGAATACCTTGTGTGCTATCAAACGTCACAATGTAACTGGGTGATTATAAATATAATCTACAGGTATCTCCGAAGGTGTCTGTTGGGTTGGCATAGATCAAGATTATGATTTGTTACTTCGAGTATCGGAGAGGTGTCTCTAGGACCTCTCGGTAATACACATCATAAGAAGCCTTGCAAGAAAAGTGACTAATGAGTTAGTTGTGGGATGATGTATTACAGAACGAGTAAAGATACTTGTCGGTAATGAGATTGAACTAGGTATGAAGATACTGACGATCGAATCTCGTGCAAGTAACATACCAATGACAAAGGGAATAACGTATGTTGTCATTATGGTTCGACCGATAAAGATCTTCGTAGAATATGTAGGAACCAATATGAGCATCTAGGTTCCGTTGTTGGTTATTGACCGGAGAGGTGTCTCGGTCATGTCTACATAGTTCTCAAACCCGTAGGGTCCGCATGCTTAATGTTCGATGACGATTTAGTATTATATGAGTTATGTGATTTGGTGACCGAATGTTGTTCATAGTCCTGGATGAGATCACGGACATGATGAGGAGTCTCGAAATGGTCGAGAGGTAAATATTTATATATAGGATGATAGTATTCAGACACCGGAAGTGTTCCGGATAGTGTCGGGTATTTATCGGAGTACCGGGGGGGTGGGGGTTACCGGAAACCCCGGGGGGGGGGGAGATATGGGCCATAAGAGGGGAGCACACCAGCCCACAAGGGGTGGCGCACCCCCCTTAGGCATGTGGCCGAATTGGAGAAGGAGGAGAAGGGGTTTGGCCCCCCTTCCTTCTCTCCTTCCCCCTTCCCTTTTCTCTCCGGCTAAAAAAGGAAGGGGGGAGGCTGAATTGGAGGAGGCCCCATGTAGGATTCCTCTTACTTGGGGCGTCCCTTGGATGCTCCCCTCCCCTCCCACCTATATATACATGGGGAGGGGCGCCTAGAACACACACCAACAATTGTTAGCCGTGTGCAGCGCCCCCTTCCACAGTTTACGCCTCCGGTCATATCTTCGTAGTGCCTAGGCGAAGCCCTCCGCGGATCACTTCACCATCACCGTCACCATGCCATCGTGCTGACGGAACTCATCTACTTCCTCGATCCCTTGTTGGATCAAGAAGGCGAGGGACATCATCGCGTTGAACGTGTGCAGAACTCGGAGGTGCCGTACGTTTGATACTTGATCGGTCGGAGCTAGAAGAAGTTCGACTACATCAACCGCATTGTCAAACGCTTCCGCTTTCGGTCTACGAGGGTACGTAAACACACTCTCCCCCTCTCATTGATATATCTCTGATGACCCACAAGTATATGGGATGAATTGTATCCTTTTCAATAAGTAAGACTGTCAAACCCAACGAGGAGCAGAAGGAAATGACGAATGGTTTTCAGCAAGGTAATGTCTGCAAATGTTGAAATTGTAAGTAACAGAGTAGTTTGATAGCAAGATAACTTGTAACGAGCAAGTAATGACAGTAGTAACAAAGTGCAGCAAGGTAGCCCAATCCTTTTGAGGCAAAGGACATGCCAAAATAGTCTCTTATAATAAGCAAAGCGTTCTTGAGGGTACATGGGAATTTCATCTAGTCACTTTCATCATGTTGGTTTGATTCGTGTTCGCTACTTTGATAATTTGATATGTGGGTGGATTGGTGCTTAGGTGATGTTCTTACTTGAACAAACCTCTACTTATAAGTCACCCCCCTGCAAGCATCTGCAACTACAAGAAAAGTATTAAGAATAAATTCTAACCATAGCATTAAACTTTTGGATCCAATCAGTCCCTTATGGAATAGCGCATAAACTAGGGTTTAAGCTTCTGTCACTTTTGCAACCCATCATCTAATTACTACTCCACAATGCATTCCCTTAGGCCCAAATATGGTGAAGTGTCATGTAGTCGACGTTCACATGACACCACTAAGGGAATCACAACATGCATACTATCAAAATATCGAACACATATCAAGTTCACATGATTACTTGCAACAAGATTTCTCCTGCGACCTCAAGAACAAAAGTAACTACTCACAAGTGATAAACATGCTCAAGATTAGAGGGGTATTAAATATCATATTGGATCTGAACATATAATCTTCTACCAAATAAACCATATAGTAATCAACTACAAGATGTAATCAACACTACTAGTCACCCACAAGCACCAATCTATATTTCCGGTACAAAGATTAAACACAAGAGATGAACTAGGGTTTGAGAGGAGATGGTATTGTTGAAGATGTTAATGGATATTTCCCTCCCCAAGATGGGAGAGTTGTTGGTGATGATGATGATGATGATTTCCCCCTCCAGGAGGGAAGTTCCCCCGGCGGAATCGTTCCACCGGAGGGCAAAAGTGCTCCTGCCCAAGTTCCACCTCGAACAGTGGCGCTCCATCCCAAAAGTCCTCCCCTTATTTTTTCTGGGTCAAAATGACTTATATACTAGAAGATGGGCACCAGAGGTGGGCCATGCTGAGCACAACCCACTAGGGCGCGCCTGGGGGGCCAGGCGCGCCCTGGTGTCTTGTGCTCACTAGGTGGCCCCCTCCGGTGGTTATTTGCTCCAGTATTTCTTATTTATTCCGTAAAAATTCCCCGTGAAGTTTCAGCTCATTTGGAGTTGTGCAGAGTAGGTGGCCTAACGTAGCTTTTCCAGGTCCAGATTTCCAGCTGCCGGAATTCTCCCTCTTTTGTGTGAACCTTGCAAATTATGAGAGAAAAGGCATTAGAATTACTCCAAAAAGCATTATTATGCATTAAATCATTATAAATAATAGTAGGTAAACATGATGCAAAATGGACGTATCAACTCCCCCAAGCTTAGAGCTCGCTTGTCCTCAAGTGAAAACTGAAATCGAAAAAACATGTCCACATGCTTAGAGAGAGTGGTGTCGATAAAAACAAAATACGGACATAGAAGCATCATGTATATTATTATAACAACAACAAACTTAAACATAACACTTTTATCATAGAATCCTCATGAATATGTAACAATTCATCACACCATCGAAGTATAAAGCATAAACTCTATTGGAAACCAATAAACTATGTTCTCAATCAACTCTGCAACTACAATTCATCATCTTTTTAGGAAGGGTCACATATCGGAGCCTTTAGGCAAGTCGACATACTCAACCATCTTATAGTCTTCTATGATTGCTAACACTCACTGCATACACATGAGCAAAACGTTTGAACCGGAAACATAGAAAGATAGGAGCTTATAGTTTCGCCTCCCAACATACTCACCTCAAGGGTGATGTCTGATGTCTACTACACAACGTTCTTCTTGTAGACGTTGTTGGGCCTCCAAGTGCAGAGGTTTGTAGGACAGTAGAAAATTTCCCTCAAGTGGATGACCTAAGGTTTATCAATCCGTAGAAGGCGTAGGACGAAGATGGTCTCTCTCAAGCAACCCTGCAACCCAATAACAAACAGTCTCTTGTGTCCCCAACACACCCAATACAATGGTAAATTGTATAGGTGCACTAGTTCGGCAAAGAGATGGTGATACAAGTGGTATATGGATGGTAGATAAAGGTTTTTGTAATCTTAAAATATAAAAACAGCAAGGTAACTAATGATAAAAGTGAGCATAAATGGTATTGCAATGCATTGAAACAAGGCCTAGGGTTCATACTTTCACTAGTGCAAGTTCTCTCAACAATAATAACATAATTGGATCACATAACTATCCCTCTATATGCAACAAAGAGTCACTCCAAAGTCACTAATAGCGGAGAACAAACGAAGAGATTATTGTAGGGTACGAAACCACCTCAAAGTTATTCTTTCCAATCAATTCGTTGGGCTATTCCTATAAGTGTCACAAACAGCCCTAGAGTTCGTATAGAATAACACCTTAAGACACAAATCAACCAAAACCCTAATGTCACCTAGATAATCCAATGTCACCTCAAGTATCCGTGGGTGTGATTATATGATATGCATCACACAATCTCAGATTCATCTATTCAACCAACACATAGGACCTCAAAGAATGTCTGAAAGTTTCTACCGGAGAGTCAAGACGAAAACGTGTGCCAACCCCTATGCATAGGTTCATGGGCGGAACCCGCAAGTTGATCACCAAAACATACATCAAGTGGATCAATAGAATACCCCATTGTCACCACGGGTATCCCACGCATGACATACATCAAGTGTTCTCAAATCCTTAAAGACTCAATCCGATAAGATAACTTCAAAGGGAAAACTCAATCCATTACAAGAGAGTAGAGGGGGGAAGAAACATCATAGGATCCAAATATAATAGCAAAGCTCGCGATACATCAAGATCGTACCACCTCAAGAACACGAGAGAGAGAGAGATCAAACACATAGCTACTGGTACATACCCTCAGCCCCGAGGGAAAACTACTCCCTCCTCGTCATGGAGACCACCAGATGATGAAGATGGCCGTCGGAGAGGGATTGCCCCCTCCGGCAGGGTGCCGGAACGGGTCTAGGTTGGTTTTCGGTGGCTACGGAGGCTTCTGGCGGCGGAACTCCCGATCTATTGTCCTCCCCGAAGTTTTTAGGGTATATGGGTATATATGGGAGGAAGAACTACGTCGGTGGACCTCCGGGCTGTCCAGGAGGCAGGGGGCGCGCCCAGGGGGGGTGGGCACGCCCCCCACCCTCGTGGGCAGCCCGGGACTCTCCTGGTCCATCTCCGATACTCCGTGGGCTTCTTCTGGTCCAAAAATTAAGTTCCGTGAAGTTTCAGGTCAATTGGACTCCGTTTGATTTTCCTTTTCTGTGATACTCTAAAACAAGGAAAAAACAGAAACTGGCACTGGGCTCTGGGTTAATAGGTTAGTCCCAAAAATCATATAAAATAGCATATAAATGCATATAAAACATCCAAGGTTGATAATATAATAGCATTGAACAATAAAAAAAATTATAGATACGTTGGAGACGTATCAACATCCCCAAGCTTAATTCCTGCTCGTCCTCGAGTAGGTAAATGATAAAAACAGAATTTTTGATGTGGAATGCTACCTAACATATTTCTCTAAGTAATTCTCTTCATTTTGGCATGAATGTCCAGATCCATAAGATTCACGACAAAAGTTTAATATTGACATAAAAATAATAATACTTCAAGCATACTAACTAAGCAATCATGTCTTCTCAAAATAACATGGCCAAAGAAAGTTGTCCCTACAAAATCATATAGTCTGGCTATGCTCTATCTTCACCACACAAAATATTTAAATCATGCACAACCCCGATGACAAGCCAAGCAATTGTTTCATACTTTTGATGTTCTCAAACTTTTTCAATCTTCATGCAATACATGAGCGTGAGCCATGGACATAGCAATATAGGTGGAATAGAATGGTGGTTGTGGAGAAGACAAAAAGGGAGAAGATAGTCTCACATAAACTACGCGTATCAACGGTCTATGGAGATGCACATTAATAGATATCAATGTGAGTGAGTAGGGATTGCCATGCAACAGATGCACTAGAGCTATAAGTATATGAAAGCTCAACAAAAGGAACTAAGTGGGTGTGCATCCAACTTGCTTGCTCAAGAAGACCTAAGGCATTTTGAGGAAGCCCATCATTGGAATATACAAGCCAAGTTCTGTAATGAAAGATTCCCACTAGTATATGAAAGTGACAACATAGGAGACTCTCTATCATGAAGATAATGGTGCTACTTTGAAGCACAAGTGTGGTAAAAGGATAGTAGCATTGCCCCTTCTCTCTTTTTCTCACATTTTTTTTGTTTTTTTGTTTTTGGGCCTTCTCTTTTTTTGGCCCCTTTTTTCTCTTTTTTTTCGTCCGGAGTCTCATCCCGACTTGTGTGGGAATCGTAGTCTCCATCATCCTTTCCTCACTTGGGACAATGCTCTAATAATGATGAGCATCACACTTTTATTTACTTACAACTCAAGAATTACAACTCGATACTTAGAACAAGATATGACTCTATATGAAAGCCTCCGGCGGTGTACCGGGATGTGCAATGACTCATGAGTGACATGTATGAAAGAATTATGAACGGTGGCTTTGCCACAAATACGATGTCAACTACATGATCATGCAAAGCAATATGACAATGATGGAGCGTGTCATAATAACGGAATGGTGGAAAGTTGCATGGCAATATATCTCGGAATGGCTATGGATATGCCATAATAGGTAGGTATGGTGGCTGTTTTGAGGAAGGTATATGGTGGGTTTAAGGTACCGGCGAAAGTTGCGCGGTACTAGAGAGGCTAGCAATGGTGGAAGGGTGAGAGTGCGTATAATCCATGGACTCAACATTAGTCATAAAGAACTCACATACCTATTGCAAAAATCTATTAGTTATCGAAACAAAGTACTATGCGCATGCTCCTAGGGGGATAGATTGGTAGGAAAAGACCATCGCTCGTCCCCGACCGCCACTCATAAGGAACACAATCAATAAATAAATCATGCTCCGACTTCATCACATAACGGTTCACCATACGTGCATGCTACGGGAATCACAAAGTTTAACACAAGTATTCTCAAATTCACAACTACCCCACTAGCATGACTCTAATACCACCATCTTCATATCTCAAAACAATCATAAAGAATCAAACTTCTCATAGTATTCAATGCACTCTATATGAAAGTTTTTATTACATCCCTCTTGGATGCCCATCATATTAGGACTAGTTTCATAACCAAGGCAAATTACCATGCTGTTCTAAAGACTCCCAAAATAATATAAGTGAAGCACGAGAGTTCATCTAATTTCTATAAAATAAAACCACCACCGTGCTCTAAAAAGATATAAGTGAAGCACTAGAGCAAATGACAAACTACTCCAAAAGATATAAGTGAAGCTCAATGAGTAGTTGAATAATTATGCAACTATGTGAAGACTCTCTAAATTTTAATAATTTCAGATCTTGGTATTTTATTCATACAGCAAGCAAAACAAAATAAAATAAATTGACGCTCCAAGCAAAACACATATCATGTGGCGAATAAAAATATAGCTCCAAGTAAAGTTACCGATGGAAGTAGACAAAAGCGGGGATGCCTTCCGGGGCATCCCCAAGCTTTGGCTTTTAGGTGTCCTTAGATTATATTGGGGTGCCATGGGCATCCACAAGCTTAGACTCTTTCCACTCCTTATTCCATAATCCATCAAATCTTTTACCCAAAACTTGAAAACTTCACAACACAAAACTTAAAGTAGAAAATCTCGTGAGCTTCGTTAGCGAAAGAAAACAAAACACCACTTCAAGGTACTGTAATGAACTCATTATTTATTTATATTGGTGTTAAACCTAATTTATTCCAACTTCTCTATGGTTTATAAACTATTTTACTAGCAATAGATTCATCAAAATAAGCAAACAACACACGAAAAACAGAATCTGTCAAAAATAGAACAGTCTGTAGTTATCTGTAGCTAACGCAAGATCTGGAACCCCAAAAATTCTAAAATAAATTGCTGGAAGTGAGGAATTTATCTATTAATCATATTCAAAAATAATTATCTAAATATCACTTTCCAAATAAAAATGGCAGCAATTCTCGTGATCGCTAAAGTTTCTGTGTTTTACAGCAAGATTAAAAAGACTTCCCCCAAGTCTTCCCAACGGTTCTACTTGGCACAAACACTAATTAAAACATAAAAACTCAATCATAACAGAGGCTAGATAAATTATTTATTACTAAGCAGGAGAAAAAAGCAAGGAATAAAAAAGAAAATTGGGTTGCCTCCCAACAAGCGCTATCGTTTAACGCCCCTAGCTAGGCATGACGATTTCAATGATGCTCACATAAAAGATAAGAATTGAAACATAAAGAGAGCATCATGAAGAATATGAATAGCACATTTAAGTCTAACCCACTTCCTATGCATAGGGATTTTGTGAGCAAACAACTTATGGGAACAATAATCAACTAGCATAGGAAGGCAAAACAAGCATAACTTCAAAACTTTAAGCACATAGAGAGGAAACTTGATATTATTGCAATTCCTAGAAGCATATATTCCTCCCTCATAATAATTTTCAGTAGCATCATGAATGAATTCAGCAATATAACCAGCACCTAAAGCATTATTTTCATGATCTACAAGCATAGAAATTTTATTACTATCCACACAAGCAAAATTCTTCTCATGAATAATAGTGGGAGTATCATAAGAGACTTGAATACTATAAATTGTTTCCACATTAAAAGAGTAATGTTCAGAAAAGGGGTAATCATAATCATGACAAGTTTTATAAATATAATCATCACTACTTTTTATAGCATATGTATCATCACAATAATTATCATAAGTAGCAACTTTGTTCTCATCGTAATCGATTGAAACCTCTTCCAAGATAGTGGAATCATCACTAAATAAAGTCATGACCTCTCCAAATCCACTTCCATAATTATCATAATAAGATTCAACATCCTCCAAAATAGTGGGATCATTACTTCCTAAAGTTGACACTCTTCCAAACCCACTTTCATCAATATAATCATCATAAGTAGGAGGCATGCTATCATCATTATAAATTTGCATATCAAAACTTGGGAGACTAAAAATATCATCTTCATTAAACGTAGAATCCCCAAGCTTGGGACAAACGTTAATTGCAGCAAATATATTCTCAAAAACATCATCTTCATCAAACATAGCATCCCCAATCTTGGGCCTTTTCATATCATAAGCATAATCACTCTCATCATTAATAGTATAGATAGCACCAATAGTATAGCAATTATCATATTCTTCCAAGCAAGTGCCAAAAAGATTTTCAAGATCATAAGAAGTATCATTATCTTCCCAATCATAATCATCACAACAAGCAATAGGCATAACGAGATCATCATCAAGTGCATCATCTTCCACAATTATTTTTGATTCATTTTCATGAGGCACACCCATAATAGGAGAAACATTATCTGGGAGAGATATCTTTTTACCTCTCTTCCTTTTCCTTTTCCTTTTCTTCTTCTTCACCACATCATGTGTGGGTTCAATCCTCTTTTTGGAGCTCCTTATTAATGAGATTGGTTGAATAGAAGGCTCCTCCTCATTACCTGATTCATCATAAGAAATAATAGGAGGATATTGGGAAGTCTCTTCCCTTTCATTAGTATTCTCTTCATCTTCTATTTGTTTTCTTTATGTAATTGGCAATATAAGGGTTTTCAATGCAATTCACCGCACAATACATATAAATTTCCTCTATATCAAAATCAAGAAATTTATCGAGATTAAATTTTGGAATACCCTCAGTTATATGTTTCATTTCTTCATAACCCAAAAGAATACTAAGCTCTTTATGATGCTCAAGGGTAATCAAGTTATCACAATTTTTGGACACGACTTGACCATGAAACAAATAGCATTGGAGCTTTAAATGTCCATGTTCATTGCAAAGTTCACAAGGCTGGCGATAAATATTGAATCTTTCAGCACAAACACCTAGCCTTTCTCGCAACAATTTAGTTTCTAAATGCTTATGCCTCTTGCAATATCTATCTTCCCTATTTGGTGTGTACTTTCAAACCCAATGCACTCCACAAAAATTGACATGTTTATAGGAGACATTTTCATCATAACTAGTGCAATCTTCATTAGTACTATGGATATTCAAGGAACTCGTACTAACAACATTGCAATCATGCTCATCATTCAAATATATATTGCCAAACATTCTAATGCATTCTTCTTCTAGTACTTGAGCACAATTTTCCTTTCCATCATTCTCATGAAAGATATTAAAAAGATGAATCGTATGAGGCAAACTCAATTCCATATTTCTTCAATTTTCTTTTATAAACTAAACTAGTGATAAAACAAGAAACTAAAAGACTCGATTACAAGATATAAAGATATACCTTCAAGAACTCACCTCCCTGGCAACGGCACCAGAAAAGAGCTTGATTTCTACTACACAACCTTCTTCTTGTAGATGTTGTTGGGCCTCCAAGTGCAGAGGTTTGTAGGACAGTAGCAAATTTCCCTCAAGTGGATGACCTAAGGTTTATCAATCCGTAGGAGGTGTAGGATGAAGATGGTCTCTCTCAAGCAACCCTGCAACCAAATAACAAAGAGTCTCTTGTGTCCCCAACACACCCAATACAATGGTAAATTGTATAGTTGCACTAGTTCGGCGAAGAGATGGTGATACAAGTGGTATATGGATGGTAGCACTAGTAGAAAAAGGGTCAAACGTGAAGCACATTAGTGCCGGTTTGTATTTGAGCCGGCACTAATGTATACATTAGTGCCGGTTCCAACGGCTAGCTGGGCCGCTTTCATTAGTACTGGTTTGTGGCGAACCTTTAGCACCGGTTCATGCCACGAACCGGTACTAATGAGAGTGGTGGCAGGATGTTGTCAGACTGGGGCCCCTCCAGCCCCTTTAGTACCGGTTCTTGGCACGAACTGGTACTAAAGGTCATCCTACATAAACCCTTCGTCCACCCGAGCTCGCTCTGTTCTTCCCCTTTCCCCTCTCCTCTCTGTTCTTCCCCTCTTCCTCTCGAGCTCATCACACATTTTGCCCAAAATTTGTCAAGATTTGAAGGCCCCCATCCATTCAAATGATCACAAAGGTTAGCAACTTTGTCCTTTCATCTCTCATTGCTAGATTAGCTCTCGCAATGCTTTATATAGTGATTAATTTGTGAGTTTAGTAATTTGGGAGGATATATATATGTGCTAGTATTTGATTTATATGCAATTTGAGGTCAAAAATAACACTTAGTTTGCATATGTAGGTGTGGTTTACTTAGTGCCTTCTAAATCTCCATCATAACCACCGTCGATCGCCCGCACCGTCCCGTCGCCGGCACCACCTTGTGGTGAGCCTCTTGTTCATGAAATTTTATATAAAAATTGATGTTTGTGTGATTTGGATATATAGTTACTCGTATAATTATCTTACCCGTACGTTGTTTGTTATACATATAGTGCCATGGTTTTGATATCCGTCCCCGTCGGCCCTCGTCCTTGTTATGATTCGGATGTGGTATATATATTCTCTTTTAAAACTAGTTGCATTTCGTGTTTATGACAAATTATGCCCATC
This sequence comes from Triticum dicoccoides, assembly GCF_002162155.2. Lineage (NCBI taxonomy): Eukaryota > Viridiplantae > Streptophyta > Magnoliopsida > Poales > Poaceae > Triticum > Triticum dicoccoides. The sequence goes on along the minus strand of NC_041384.1, from coordinate 518,702,384 downwards.
AAGTTGACATAGAAATTTTTTCTAGGAGGTATGTGAACCGGAAATTCCAATCGACCCTATTGTCGAGAGGTTAAATTTAGTTGAAAGAGAAAGCGAGTACTTGAAAGAAAAATTGAAAAGAATTGAGGGGGAGAAGATGGAATTGGAGTTGCATGTTGCCGATGTCGTCGATGATCACAAGATCAAGATGGAGAAAATGCGCTTGAAGATTAGAAAGATTAGAAAATATGTCATCGATAGTGAGGCTTGGTATCATTATGCTGTTGGATCCATTGTTACCTTAGTTGCGATCTTGATCGTATTTGTTGTTGCATTTAAATGCTTTAGCTAGAGAGTTATTTGTTTGTTGCATTTAAGTGTTGTATGAACTTGTATTAATTTGGTCTATTCGCTGTTGTGTAATGAAGATGAGCCGGCAATGGATGTACAATGACCGATGCTCTCCCCAGTTCATTGAGGGCATGCATACTTTTCTGCTTGCGGCTGAGGCAAACAAGCGGGCGGATGGTTTTATGCCTTGTCCATGTGCTCGCTGTAAGAATGGTCACAATTACTCTACGTCAAGAACCATTCACGTCCACCTGTTTAAGTCTAGTTTCATGCCCCACTATAATGTTTGGACCAAGCACGGACAAAGAGGGGTTATGATGGAAGACAATGAAGAAGAAGAGGACGACGACAGCTATCCTGGCCATGGGTTCCCTGAATACGAGTGGGGGAAGAAGCTGAGTCGGTAATGCGGGAAGAAGCTGAGCCGGCAATGCGGGAAGAAGCTGAAGAAGAGGCATCAGATGAGCCCGTTGATGATCTAGGTCGGGCCATTGCCGATGCAAAGAGAAACTGTGCAAGTGATTTGGAGAAGAAGAAGTTGCAGCGCATGTTAGAGGATCACAAAAAATTGTTGTACCCGAATTGCGTAGGTGACAAGAAAAAGCTGGGCACCACACTGGAATTGCTGCAATGGAAGGCAGAGAATGGTGTATCTGACAAGGGATTTGGAAAGTTGCTGGTAATGATAAAGGATATGCTTCCAAAGGACAACGAATTGCCCGAGAGTACGTACGAAGCAAAGAAGGCTATCTGCCCTCTAGGGTTAGAGGTGCAGAAGATACATGCATGCCCTAATGATTGCATCCTCTACCGCGGTGAGTACGAGGATTTGAACGCTTGCCCGGTATGTGGTGCATTGCGCTATAAGATCAGCCGCGATGACCCTGGTGATGTCGAGGGCGAGCGCCCCAGGAAGAAGATTCCTGCCAAGGTGATGTGGTATGCTCCTATAATACCATGGTTGAAACGTTTGTTCCAAAACAAAGAGCATGCCAAGGCGATGCGATGGCACAGAGAAGGCCGTAAGAAAGACGGAAAGTTGAGAGTACCCACTGACGGGTCACAGTGGAGAAAAATCGAAAGAAAGTATGGGAAGGAGTTTGCAGATGACGCAAGGAGCGTATGGTTTGGTCTAAGTGCAGATGGCATTAATCCTTTTGGGGAGCAGAGCAGCAACCATAGCACTTGGCCTGTGACTCTATGTTTGTATAACCTTCCTCCTTGGTTGTGCATGAAGCGGAAGTTCATTATGATGCCAGTGCTCATCTAAGGCCCTAAGCAACCCGGCAACGACATTGATGTGTACCTAAGGCCATTAGTTGAAGAACTCTTACAACTGTGGAATGGAACAGGTGTACGTGCGTGGGATGAGGACATGGGGGAAGAATTTGACCTAAAGGCGTTGCTGTTCGTGACCATCAATGATTGGCCTGCTCTCAGTAACCTTTCAGGACAGACAAACAAGGGATACCGCGCATGCACGCACTGTTTGGACGATACCGACAGTATATATTTGGCTAATTGTAAGAAGAATGTGTACCTAGGACATCATCGATTTCTTCCGAGTAGGCATCCCGTAAGAAAGAAAGGCAAGCATTTCAAAGGTGAGGCGGATCACCGGACGAAGCCTCTCCACCGTACTGGTGCTGATGTACATGATATGGTCAAGGATTTGAAGGTGGTCTTTGGAAAGGGTCCTAGTGGACAACCTGTTCCGAATGACGCTGACGGACGCGCACCCATGTGGAAGAAGAAATCTATATTTTGGGACCTGCCCTATTGGAAAGACCTAGAGGTACGCTCCGCAATCAACGTGATGCACGTGACGAAGAATCTTTGTGTGACCCTGCTTGGTTTCTTGGGCGTGTATGGGAAGACAAAAGATACACCTGAGGCACGAGAGGACCAGCAACGTGTGCACGGAAAAGACGGCATACATCAGGGTCATGCAAGCTATGCTCTTACCAAAGAAGAGAAGGAAATCTTCTTTGAATGCCTGCTCAGTATTAAGGTACCATCTGGCTTCTCGTCTAATATAAAGGGAATAATAAACATGGCAGAGAAAAAATTCCAGAACCTAAAGTCTCATGACTACCACGTGATTATGACGCAACTGCTTCCGATTGCATTGAGGGGGCTTCTACCGGAAAACGTTCGATTAGCCATTGTGAAGCTATGTGCATTTCTCAATGCAATCTCTCAAAAGGTAATCGATCCAGAAATCATACCAAGGTTGGAGAATGATTTGGTGCAATGTCTTGTCAGTTTCGAGTTGGTGTTCCCACCATCCTTCTTCAACATCATGACGCACGTCCTAGTTCACCTATGCGAAGAGATTAACGTTTTGGGTCCTGTATTTCTACACAATATGTTCCCCTTTGAGAGGTTCATGGGAGTCTTAAAGAAATATGTTCATAACCGTGCTAGGCCAGAAGGAAGCATCTCCAAGGGCCGTCAAAATGAGGAGGTCATTGAGTTTTGTATTGACTTTATTCCTGACCTTAAGCCGATTGGTGTTCCTGAATCGCGGCATAAGGGCAGACTGGATGGAAAAGGCACGCTAGGAGGGGAACAAATAATATGTATGGACGGACATTCTCTCACTGAAGCACACTACACAGTTCTACAGAATTCCGCCTTGGTGGCTCCGTATATGGATGAACACAAGAATTTGCTACGCTCCAAACACCCGGAGCGGTCTAATGACTGGATTACACGTGAACAAACCAGGAGTTTCGCCAGCTGGTTGCAGACACGTACCATGCATGACACCTCTATTGAAGATGACCTGTACTTGCTGTCCCAGTTACCATCTTCGAATATAATGACTTTCAAAGGGTACGAGATAAATGGTAATACATTTTACACGATCGCCCAAGATAAGAAGAGCACCAACCAAAACAGTGGTGTCCGCTTTGATGCAGAAACCAAGACGGGAAAGGAAACATATTATGGTTATATACAGGACATATGGGAACTTGACTATCGACGTGGTTTGAAGGTCCCTTTGTTTCGGTGCAAATGGGTCAATATGACACGAGGCAGGGTAACGGAAGACCCGCAGTACGGAATGACAACAGTGGATCTCAACAATCTTGCGTGTGCAGACGAACTATTCGTCCTAGCCAATGATGTGGCACAGGTTTTCTATGTGAAGGACATGTCTACCAAGCCAAGAAAAAGAAAAGATAAGGAAGCAAATGCATCATACAATGAGCCAAAGCGACACATAGTTCTTTCTGGGAAGAGAAACATCGTGGGAGTGGATGACAAGACAGACAAGTCAGAAGATTATGAAAAGTTTGATGAAATTGCTCCATTCACAGTGAATATTGACCCGAGCATCCCGTTAAATGATGAAGATTTTCCATGGTTACGGTGCAAAGGGACACAAGCGAAGAAAAAGTTTCACACCCAAAGATCTGGGATGTGATCGGCTTCACTATCATCACTTTCTTCTATGTTTCACACCCAGAAGGGAATCTCTGTAATAGTTAGGGTAGTTAATTATGTATTTTGGCATTTGAAACGCTAAGAAATTTTATGTGCAAACAAATTCTTTCATGCCTTTACTGATTTTTAAAGTTAAGTTATTCACAAACTAGTGATTCACACTAATTTCAAATAATTCAAAATTTAAACTATTCAAATTTGAAAACTACGGGCACTAACAGAAAGTTTGTAATTTTTTGTACCTAACGCAAAAATATTCACAAAGAAACTCTAAATACACAAAGAAAAACAACTCAAAAATAAATAAAGCAAAAAAAATAAAAAAAGCCCGCCTACTAGGCCAGAGCGGCCGGCATACGACTAGAAACCCAACCTGTTGTTGGGCCAGGATGCAGGCCCGCAAACGCCCAGTAGGCCAACAGGGCAGCACAGAACATGTAGGCCCAGTAGGCCTGCTTTGGAGAGGAGCTCGAGAGAGCTACCGCACGGGGGTTTATAAACCAGTGCGGTCGCCCCTCGGCTAGCGAGGTGGGACTAAACTTGCCGCACCGCACCTACGCCAGCGCACCCCCTTTAGTACCGGGTGCCACGCCTGTTTTGGCCAGGCCAAGCGGCGGGAAGCGACCCCCTTTAGTACCGGGTCGTGGCACCAACCGGTACTAAAGGGGGGCCTTTAGTACCGGTTGGAGCCACCACCCGGTACTAAAGGGGG